>NC_043961.1:17511118-17527338 GCF_902148855.1 Sphaeramia orbicularis | reverse complement strand
TCAGGTGACAGTAGCGTGTTTCCATTCCCGTATTTTTTTTTGAAGAATCGCATTAGAAAATGTGGAGATTACTATGAGAATAAGATTTAAAAGGATTTAAAATATGTTTACCTGAGGTGGAAACACCTTTTGTGAATATGTCATGATGTAGTGCACATATATTCCATGTCTGAGCAGTGGTTTGCACTGCAGATATTCTAATTAAGTGTAAAAACATGGATAGAAGTATCAACAAAGCAGTCATTTTAAAGTTGTGATAGTTGTAAAATTCTCATATCTTTGGCAGTTGGTAACTAACTGGTTTAGCTTCTGATTTGGAACCTCTACTTTGGTCTGCTTATTAAATTGGTTTCCAGGACTGCTTGAGATTCTGTTTCCAATCTGTAACAGAGAATGGTTTCAGTTGTGATTTTTATCAAAGAGGAAATGGATGAGGGTGATAAGTTACAATTCTAAAATACATTAAGAAAAACAAAAGTTTGGTGCAGACTGATGTTGGTGCGTATACCAGGTGTTTAGGCTTTTTGGTGTCATCCAGTTCAGAGGAACAGACAGAATGCAGACTATTTATTGATCTGATCTTGTGTGTAGATTAAGCCTCCGACTGAAACACACAGATGTGGGTAGAAATGATAAAGAATCCACTTATGTTTCAAGTCTGGATTTTTCTGTATGGTTCTATTCATAGTGATCATCTGCCATCATTGCAGTCAACATAGAAACATTTTAAAGATCCACACAGAAGACAGAACAGATGTTCAGCAATGCAAATTTACCCTCATCTGAGTTAAATTAATGCTTTCTGCAAACTGGTACCTCACAAAAACTACTGTAACAAAGTTTACAGATTCTGCTACTGTTGAAGTCTCAGCTGCAGAAATGATTTTCATAATAGTCATGACATCAGATTTAATAAGCAGAGTGCCATCTTCAGACCAAACCACAGATTATTCACTACAAATCACTTTTATGGAATTTTCATTTTGCGTTACTGCACCAGTTTGGCTCCAATGCCCCGGTTCTATGGAAACACGGCTACTGAGACAAACATTCACTGCACAGGTTTTAACATTCACATGTAGAAAACGTGTCCCATGATGCTTCACTCCAGGTGCATTCCTTTAACTCTGGCTGGTGTTTGAATATTTCGCCTCCTCTTGCTGGTTCTGCTCTACTTGGTTCCGGTCCAGGCCCGGTCCGAGTGTGGTGAGGGAGCACAGAGCTCTGAGTCGGAGTCAGACTCACCCTCAGCGATATAAGGCCGGACAGATGCGCAGCGGGCCGAGCCACCTGCCCCGCCCCCAGCTCCACCCCCTCGGCCTGAGGGGTAGTAACTGTTGTTGAGGAAGTCCAGGTTCTCTCTGGACTGTGAGATGGAGAAGCCGCTGAAGGAGCGCTCCAGCTCTTCGTGGTCGACCGATGGGATGGAGATTGACGTGTCACTGTCGGGTTTCCCTTCCTCTCCTCCGGCTCCTCCCCCTCCTCCTCCAGCCCCGCCCCCCTCTGGCCGCTCCATCCCCCCTCGCTCTGCAGCACTGTGTCGATGCGATCGGTTCCCACCATGCCTTTCTCCAGCGGGAGGAGGGGGGAGTCGAACCAGTGATCCATCGCCCACTGGGCTTGGAGTGTTGCCATGGCTACGAGGGTGAGGGGCTGGGGCTTGCTGGTGGAGCTGGGAGCTGATTGGCTGCCAGGAGGTGGAGGGTGGGCAAGTTGGTGCGTTGTAGTTTCGGTGTCCGGTGGAGCTGCTGGACCGAACCATCTTTGTCACAAAACGAGGCTTTTCCACATGTTCGCCAGGTAAAACCCTGCATGGCGACAAAGAAACAACATGTAAACAACAGTTAACGACAATAAAGTAAAGTCAGTCATGGAGTTTACACAGCTGCTGCATTACATTCTGTAAACTAAGCTTGGATCTGGGTTTGGTTTATAATACTGTTAAAGGTATTTGCCATTAGAGGAGACTGACTGTAGGATCTTGGAGATGGACTGGCTCTTTTCCAGCTGGTCTACAGGACTGTGGTATGGCGGTGCCGGATCTGGTTCCTTGGATCCAAAGTAGGCGTCGGTCTCGGCCTGAGGGATCCCCATTCGCTGGATGTAAATGTTCACCAAGAAGTCCAACTTTCTCTCCATGGAAAGAACCTGAAGACACAGAAGGTTCAGGGTCAGAACTGAAACGGGTTAGGGAGACCAGCAACATTAGGTTCAGATCTGATGGGGGATGAGGGTAAGATGTTCAGCACTCACCTGTTTCTCCACCTTCCCCAGGCGTCCCATCATACTGGGGTCCTCTGGCAGCTCCTCATTGGCTGTTTTAGGACGGTCCTTATCAGCTATTGGTGTTCCTCTGCCAACAATCTGATCCACTCTGCCAATCAGGAGACAAAGAGTCAACCTCTGGCCTCTGAGCTCTGCTGAACCTGTGGGTCCCCTGTATGTCAGGTGCACTGCTGTAGCGGTTCTGGTCTCACCTGGACTGCAGGTTCTTGATGCGGGCCAACATATCCAGGTGTCCTGCTGAATACTGTTCAATCACGTCCATCACATCGTATGGTCGCAGACTCTCCTTAAACTTCCTCTTTGACACCATAAAGCGCATGATGCTGAGGGAGACACAACACCAGTCAGCTGTGACCTCTGACCCCTGCTGAGCCTGGGTATCCAACACCCGAACACCATCCAGGATTTCAAGAAATTTTGAATTTATGAGAAACTAGATTCAGATAATTTTTTTATTAAATAAATAAACACTTTAATTAAAAATATGTAATATACAGTGCTAATGCAGTAGAGAATGATCTTCATCTTCATCAGTGTCTTTGACTAAACCACAAACTCTGGTTCTGGTTTTACATATTAAATCTCCTATTCTCTAACTGTTAAAACCAAATGACATTTTCTTCCAATCTGAGAGGGACTGATATGGAGTATTACACTGCTGGACAGCGCCGTCTTAACGCATGGGCCTGATGGGCACTTCTCCATGGGCCCCGCGGCCATAGGGGCCCCATGCTAATCTGTGTATGTTAACCCTTCAATGCACCTTGTATCATATATGATACATACCCATCAAAGGGCTATAGTTACTTCACTAATTGTGAATTTAAGTTCTTCTCTGCTTTTTTCAATTATTTTAAATTTTTTTTTTTTTTTTTTGTACTCAAATGTTTTGTACTGGAATTTTTCTAGCATTTTATAAAGATTTCATTATTTTGTACTGAAATTTTTAAAATCATTTTACAAATTTTTTTTTAAAATTTTGAACTAACATTTTTCAATAAGTTTTAAAAGATCCTAAAAAAAATTGTACAAGAATTTGTACAGAAAAATAATTTCCAACAATTTGAAATCTGTATTCCTGAATGTTGAAATGTCACTCCGAGTGTTCATGTGCATGATGGTGACCAACTGTATGGGAGAACATTCTTTTTCAGGACTGAAAGTTGTAAAAAAATCTGTCTTGTAGTACAATGGGCAGCATCATTTGAACTGGCTTTGACTTATGTGCATGGAAAATGACATCCTAAAGACCACTGCTTTCAAGTGAATAATAATTCCTTTGAGTACTTGTTGCAGGGGCCCCAGTACACTGCTCTGCCCAGGGGCCCATAATGCTGTTAAGACGGCCCTGCTGGTGGTTCAATGTAGCCTCGTTTTCACAGATAGAGAATAAATCAGGATTCTGGACTGGGTTGGAGAGACAGGGTGGACGGATGAACCTACTGGACCAACGTCTGAGTACCTGTGATTATTGAAGAGTCTGATGAATGTTCCATGGATGAACCGCGTAAGTCTAAAGCCTCTAATCTCAGTTTTATTCTTTAATTTACTGAGAGAGAAACTTTTATCTGTTTTGAATTAAGGGTGGTACACCAATAAAGGAAGAATGAAAGTGGAATTTCAAGGAAACATTCTTGCATATTTTAAGGTTTAGTATTTAAACACTATCAGACAAATGTGTCAATTAAAGGGAAGTTACTGTGTTTTAATAGATCTGCATTTCACTTCAATGGACGACACTCGAGTCTAGATTCTGTGGTTTACCACAGTTGGTTTTCGTCACCTGATTATTTTAATTTTATTTAATTTATTCGTTATTGAATATGATCATTATTTTATCAATTAACTACTGTTCGTGAAGAATAACAACAAAAAACGAAACAGATATTCTTTGAGGAACATCATGATCACTTTTCAGTCCCAAACCCATAAAATATCATGAAAAGACCGATGAGTCAAAGTATGAGACTGAAAATGACTGATCTATAGTCATATGAAAAACAAAGAGCATCCTCTAATTCTATGGTTTTACATATCAGAACAAAAAACACAACAGATTCCACCTTGTCATTATTTATGTGACAAGAATTAATCACAAATGGAGAAGCAGTGCCTGAAACCCTCATACACCTCTGCAACATCCATGGGAATAAAGCGGATAAGTATCATCCAGGAGCCGTAACGCAAATACTGTTGCTTTATCGATCACCAGCGAGTGTACCCACCTCTAGAAAAGCAGTAATTTGATCCTTTCTGGAGTTTTCACATGTTTGTTAACACAACACCAAAGAGGCCAAACTGCCCATCAATCTGGAAAAGGTCTAAGGCCTTTTCCGAACTATATGGGCCCAATCTCAATCTACCCTTTGGACCTCCCCCTTATGTCTACCCCTTGGCACTACCCCCTTGAAACGGAGTTGCATGGGGTAGGGGTTGAAACATTCCCCTGTGAAATGAGACAACCCTTTGAGCCCTGTTATGTCATCAGCAGTCATCGATGCCGCTATAAACAGATGCAATAACTTTGTTTCCAAAAGAATTCACCATGCTGTCAGCAGCTGTAATCATCTCTGTTGCATGGGCTTTGGGCATCTTTTTACGGCTATCAACTGCAAACCACAGAAATGCAGTCTATAACACATTGAAACAGCGTTAAAGCTATACCTACCGATGTGGCATTTCTCACAGCACTTAGTAAAAATTTGAACATGAACAACCCGCCTCCCTCCAAAGCCCTGCCCGCTTCCCCCTGCCTGAGCTCTGACGCTCTCCTCCTCTCACCTGATGCATGCGGTGGAGGCAGAGGTGGAAGTCCGATTCGCTTCGGTGTGTCCGCGGACCCCTCCCTCAGCCCAGGCGATGGGCATGTGCACTGTGAATGCACGGCCTCGACAAATTTTCCATGGACATTTGAAGTTTCATAGTCCATACATTTATCACTACATAATCCTAATTTGTGTGACACCAAGTACATGTACGTGTATGAGTCCTGCAGTTATAAAAGCTGAGCTTTGTGCAGACCTGTCTGTGGAGTCCAGTACACCAGACTTCTGGACTTTTATCTCCATCCTTCATTCATCGGACTCCTGTTTGTTCCCCTTAGTTGTTGTTTCTGTTAATAAATCAGTTTTTCTCCTTCCACATGTGCATTTGAATTCTATCCATACACATCCTAGACAGGAGACTGTGGTCAGTGACAGGAGGAGCAGCACAAGTGAAACGTCAGATTCAGAGGTACACATATCAGATGCGGAATCAGCGATAACGGATCGGATGCTGGACGGCTGTAATGGATGATTGACAGGAGGCTCAGCCAGGTTCGGCCAATTATTTCACTCGGACTGAATAAAAATGGATTTCATTTTATCAGAATATGAGCATATATGAGAATTAAACATTTTTGACTTTCAATACCTGGTGGATTTCTTTTACATTTTAGTTTGACACACACTTATTAGGAGCATTTTAAGATGACAAAAGAAAAGTGTAAAAATGCCACATCATACAGTATAGCTTTAAATGGACGATCAAATTATTAGGTTGTTTATGAAGAAAATACGTAAATTTGTGTGTTTCTTTCATCACACTGCTGCACTTTTTTGAGGTGTTTACCTCCATCTTGCCGATGATTCAAACAGAATTATGGGAGATTTCTCATACCCCTCCGTTTGTAGTGTGGTCCTGAAAAATCTCCATTTTGAGGGCAAAACAGCCCTCCCCCTTAGCCCTTCCCCTCCGACTCATTGAAAAACGGTACACCCGTACCCCTTCATGTGAACGTGCAAAATGGAGGGGTAAGGGGGAGAGCCAAGAGGTGAATTGGGATTAGGCCATGAAGTCCATCATTCTACAGCAAGAAAGATTAATGACAAGTGGAAAACATTCAAGACAGCTGCTGATCTTCTCAGTGGATGTCCAAGAAAATTTACAACGACGATGACAATGAATGCGATGACAACAACGATGAGGGCAACAACGACGAACGCAACAACAACAAAAACGATGCCAGACACAGCACCGTCACAGCATCTCACAGCCGCCCGTTCGGCCGGTGAGATAATAATAATAATAATGGATTGGATTTATATAGCGCCTTTCTAGACACCCAGATAAAAAAACTGAACTAGTACAGCTTTTTCAATCGTCGGAAGACTGGTTCAAGTTTTAAACCTGAACCCAACATGCCTTACAATTGCAGACTTTCATCTGAACAGATCATAAGACCCATGGAAGAACGTCCTCTGGACATGAGACCAAAGTGGACATGTCTGAGCATAATGCACGAAACCAAACACAACGCATCAGCACAAACACCTCAACCACCTGTAAGTACATTAGTAGGGTAGTCGATTGGGTTGTTTTACAGGTTTTGGCCACCTTTCAGTCACTGAGTTGACCTTGAACTCTTCTGAAGACCAGAGTGTTCCAGAGTCACATGTACATCTGTCCCGACAGCTAAAGCTTGGCCAAGTCCAGGTTGTAGAACAGGACAACGATCCCAAGTACACCAACGAAAGAAAAGAATCAAGATGTTGCAAAGGCCCAGTAAAAGACCTCAAAGAGATGAGCATAAACAAATGCATTCAAGCTTCAATGAACTGAAGCTGCGTTGTAAGGACTGGGCCAAAATCCTCCACAACGATGACAGATAAAGTTAAACAGAAAACAGTCGCTGCAGGTTTTTGCTGCTGAAGGTGGATCTACAAACTACTGAACGATGGAGTGTATTGAGGTTGTGAAATGTAAAACCATAGACTTCAGAGAGGATGGACTTTGTGTTTCATATGACAATAAGAACAATAAAAACAAGTACAATAATTAAAAAAAACTGTCTTACCAAACAACAACAGAAAGTAGTGAAACAACAGAAAACAATGAGGCTCATCCTAACTGGACGTCAGACTGACTGGTCTTACCCAACAGCTGATGGTGACCTTTGACCCTGGGGTGAGCACAAATAAATAAAAAAAAAAACTAATGTGAATAAAAGCAGAATGATTTAGTGCATAGTAATAAACAAAGAAAAGGTGAGTAAAGCGATGAATGATGAGCAGATCAAAAGAAAACAAATTTGAGTTTTAGTGTAGATTCAGAGGAAACAGTCCGTACCAGATGGCTCGGATGGTGACCTTTAACCCCGGGGTCAAATCCTGGGGGACAAACTCACAGTGGCAGCTCTTGTTGTCATCGGCCATGTCTTCACCCGGGGGCTGGCCTCTACAGAGACGATGACGACAACCATCAACACCAATAAGCATCAACAACAGTCTCCGTCCTCACTCTGGGATTATTACTGTTCACCAAATCTAATGAACTAAAACAGAGGCAGAAAACATGGTGGTTATGAATAATCACTAATGTAAACTGCACTATGTGTTGACGTAACTAATGCAGTAAGATTATAGATAATATGTTTTGGTTTTGGTTTTTGCTGTTTGATAAGATTAAAGTTTTAATTGTAAAATAATCTTTTGAGTATTCATATCCACCTGATGGCACAACTCACAACGAGATCAAACGTTTTTTGCTCCAAGTTGGTGACGTCAGGTGACAGGTCAGGCCGCCGTTATTAAACTGTATGATCGACCTGTGTGTTGGTGTGTTTGTGTGGTGTGTGCGACCTGGTGAGCTCTTCTGTCTGAACTCTTCATCCTGCATCTATAAGCACTACAGGAGGAGGAGGAGGACACAAAGGAGAGAGGACACCGTGAGGCTCCCTAACCAACAAACACCGGTCACCATCAAGGTCATCGTCTTCATCGCCACTGCCATTATATTCATCTCAGGGGAAAAAAATGCACCAATAATGCAAAACAAAGGCAGAGTGTTAGCCTAGCTTAGCATAAAGACCAGAAGCAAAAGCAAACCATTAACTTGGCACAAGATGAGACGCAAAAGCAAACTGTTGCCATCCGTTTAGTGTAAAGACTTGAAGCAAAGACAAAGTGTAGTTTAGCTTAGCAGAAAGACCAAAGGCAAAGCTACACTGTTAGCTCAGCTTAGCACAAAGAGTGGGAGCAAAGGCAAAGGGTTAGCTTAGCATAAAGACCAAAAGCAAAGGTAAACTGCTATGATTAGTAAAAAGACCAAAGACAAAGACAGTCAGTTAGCATAGCGTAGTACAAAACTGAGGGCAAAAGCAAACTCTTAGCTTAGCGCAAGGGCTGGAAGCAAAAGAAAGCTGTTACCTTAGTTCAGCACAAAGTCTGGGGGTAAAGGTACAGTGTTAGCCTAGCTTAGCTATTGGATGAAAATGTAAATTATTAGCTTAATTTAGCTTGAAGACACTAAGAAAAGGCAAACTCTTAATTTTGCTTCACATAAAGACTAGAGACAAAGGAAAAGTGTTAACCCAGGTTAGCATAAAGACTGCAGGAAAAGGCAAATTATAAGCTCAGTTTAGCATACTGACTGGAACTAAAAGCAAACAGCTTAGTCCAATATAAAGACTTGAGGTAAATGCCTTAGCCTAGCTTAGCACAAAGACTGGATACAAATATAATCCTTATCTTAGCTTGAAGACAGGCTACAAAGATAACTCTCAGCCCAGCTTAGCATGAAGACTGGAGGAAAGGCAAACCATTAGCTTAAGTTTGCACAAAGCTAGAAGTAAAGGCAAGCGATTAGTTTAACTTAGCATAAAGACTGGAGGAAAAGGCAAATTTTTAGCTTAGTTTAGTATAAAGCTGCAAGAAAAGGCAAACTGTTAGCCTAGCTTAGCAAAAAGACTGGAAGCAAAAAAAGTTTATTTTAGCACAGGCGTGAAGATACCAATCCATTTAAAACCAGTTAAATCCATTTAAAACCAGTTGTGTCCAGTCTAGTTTCTTTTGGAGCCTCCGTTGTCCTCTCAGACTGTCCCCATTCCTCCTCATCTCCTCACCTCCTAACTGTTCTGATGCACAGTACATGTAGTGGAAATGCATCTGTCACTTGTCTTGTCTGTTTGGTTTATTTTCATGTGTTTCTAATTGCAAACAGAAACTCACAGTTTATATTAACAAACTGGTTATTAATTTTAAACTATTATTACTAATTAAACTATTCGTTGTTGTTTTTGCAGAGACACCCACAGTTCAGCACACAACATGGACCCGCTGCAAGCATTTATGCCAATCAGGACACAAAATAACAGAATCAAAACCAGGTAAACTGAGCAGTTAAATATGAGTTACATTCCATACCAGTTTCATTCTTCCAATAGATTTCTGGAATTATAGATTTCAACCATCTCTACTCATTCATTTCCTCCTGCACCATTTCTAGAGTTTCAGACACATAACATGTGATCTATTTCATTCTGTGCAGCAAAGCATGATGTGTTCACATACATATTGTAATTTCAGAAATCTAAATCTAAAATGGCCCTCAAGATTGTTGAAAACAGTAAATTTGACAGGAATAAAGCTGTCATTCACATCTTGTTCTGTTACTACTGAATAGTAACTAGATGCTGAACAATATCCATTACTTTCTTCAGAGGTACATTTTAAAAATCTTGTGAAATCAAAAATACTTTTATTACATTATGTATCAATATGCCACAGTCTGTCACATTTTATTGTGGATCAACAAACAGCAACTGAGCGTAGATAAGAACATCCCATAATAAGTTTATACCTTCATAAGCCTCAGAATCAAACTCACCCATGTAGAAGAATGCTGATATTTCAGCATCAAACAGCTGTGTCCAGTGGCGAAAACAACCTCAGTGCTTCAGCTTTTATCACTGACTCACTTTCATCCACTATAAAAGTTGTTTTGTAATGGTTCTCATCTCATCTGGTCACTTTCTCATGCTTCGGTTTAAGGCCCAAGGTGTTCATTTTCCTCACCTTGATAGACTGGTAGAGTGACTCACTACTCCTCTAGTGGTCACATAAATCTCCAGCCCACCGCTGGAAATAAATGTACTTCATATCTCTATGATCCAGTACATCAGCATCTTTGGAAGAACTTCACAGATCTTTATTATCAACACTAAAGATACGTTTAGGTCATTTTTTAAGATTTGAAAGTGAAACTACAACATATAGAAGCTTCAAAACAGGGGTCACCAACCCTGGTCCTCGAGAGCTACTATCATGCATGTTTTAGATATATCCCTCTTCCAATATACCTAATTTTAAGGATAAGCCTATCATCAAGCTCTGCAGAAGCCTGATAACGACCATCAGGTGTGCTGGAAGAGGGATACATCTAAAACATGCAGGATAGTAGCTCTCGAGGACCAGGGTTGGTGACCCCTGCTTTAAAAGCTGAATACAAGAAGAGATTTTATGTTGTTTTTATGATGTTTTTTAGATATTTTTACTAAATGTGTTAATACAGACGTAAATATTTGCACCGGTCTATGTCATGTATACATGTCTGTATGTGGAGGATATGAATGTGTTATTAGAACTGCATGTCGTTCTGTCAGAAACCAGACTTACAGACCGAGGGCTGATCCTGGCCCCTCCTACCTTCAGAGTTCTGGCGGGATGCGGCTCCGCGATCCTGAAGGCCTGCCTGGACCTGCTGCGCTCTCCGAAGCTCCAGCTCTTTGGAACCCTTACTGGGGCTCTCCTCCAAACTGGGCTCCATGCTGGGAGACCGCCGCAGGGCCTGGACCCCCCCAGGGACCCCCGGACCTCCAGGAACCACAGGAACT
This sequence comes from Sphaeramia orbicularis, assembly GCF_902148855.1. Classification (NCBI taxonomy): domain Eukaryota; kingdom Metazoa; phylum Chordata; class Actinopteri; order Kurtiformes; family Apogonidae; genus Sphaeramia; species Sphaeramia orbicularis. The sequence continues at coordinate 17,516,399 of NC_043961.1, read as the reverse complement.
CCTGGACCCACACCAGGACCCACCGGAGGAGAAACACCAGGACCGACACCAGGACCAACAGTAGGAAGCACTACAAAGGGAAGAGGAATTACTGCTGCATCTCAGTGGCCGACAACACAAACCAAGATTTAATGTCATCAGATGGAGGTGACTGGTCTGAGGGCCTGCATATGACCTTGCATTCATCCAAAACAAAGTCGGCATTACATGGAAATACAAAAATAGTTCCAATGTCCCTGTATGTTGGCGTCATGTTCTATCTGAATCAATCCCCATTTGAATTTGTGAGGTTGTCAGGTTCTGTCTCTATGTTAGTGTCCTGTGATCTTGATCCAGGAAGTCTCCTAGTAGAAGTGGGTGGTACTTTGGAGGAGAACTCAACTACTTCAGTCAAAGTCCATATAGGACTTCCTATCAGTGATCAGTAGAAACTATGTTGATATCTGTAACCATTTACAAGTTATAAGCCATCCAAATATGGACCATTATAAGTAAAGGCACAGTTTTAATATTTCAAAAATTCATAAAAAAAATTCAAAAATCTAAATTTCTCAAAAATGTGACCAAACTTTGTAGACATTGTCCCACGGCAGATACATAAAATTTTTTTAAATTAATCCAACCAGTAGTTTCAGAGAATTTGTGTGAAGAAATTGCTAATGAAGACGACAGGAAAGATGAAGATGGACACATCGCCTTCACAGAAGCTCATGACCAATCAGCCGATGAGAAAGAAACAATGTAATGTTTCTAAATGATTACAACCAAAGGGCAGGTTTTCTGATCAACCATTTACTGTATAACATCAAAACAACCTCACCTTAATTTGTGAAGTGCTCTGAGATAACAGTGATTTGTGACAGTACAAATCTGTGTAAATAAAACTCTGTTGTGAGTAGATTTATTGTTCCCAGAGTCGGGAAAACAGTTCTATCCCTGGTGTTTTAGTGGAGCTGTACACACATTAACTTCAATGATGTTTAATGATGTAAAACCAATTGTTGGAATTTGTATATTTTAACCATTTCTCCAGATTAACTGCCTCCTGCACCATTTCTAGGGTTTGAGAACCACCAAGCATGTATGTGGTGTGTTCAAGTGCACTTCGTAAACTCTGCAATCTTCCTCATTCTACACACCAAAGCATGGTGCGTTCAAAATCAGCTAAGTGTCAACGCTCAAATGTTTTCAGGTTTTGCTTGGTGTTGAAATCAGGTCCAAATAAATGTGATTCCGGTCACTGGTTCTTTGTGTCCACTTCAAGTCCAACTGCGTTAACTTTAACTTTTAATATTGACAGTATGTTACTTTCCACTGCAGTTTTATTTTTCTGCATTTTAACCTTTCATTTCAGTTTGTGCCTGTTTTAGTTCTTGTAAATCAATTTGTGACTTTGTCTGTTTAAAGTCCTTTTTTAACAGTTAAAAAAAAAAAAAGATGTACAACATGTCTTGTGGAGTCAAAACCCACCGTGCTGAGGAGAACCTTTCCCTTTTGTTCCTGAACTCCGAGGAGAAGAGAAGACTCGTTCCTTCAGGCTGACCTTCTGACTGTAGAGACGAGACAAACAGAGTCTTAATGTCCTGTATCTTCACAAATGAAATACACACAAATGACCAGAGGAACCTGGGGAGGGATCTGAGAGGAGCTGGACTCTGACCTGGGAGATGGTTCAGGCTGGACGTCCTTCCTGAACACCAACACAAAGGATCATTAAGTGACAAAGTAAGCATTTTCTTAAAACTTCAAAAAGTTAGCTGTACTGACCTGAATGAGAGTCCAGATTTGTTCTTCAGGTTCCTCAGTAAATCCAGCTGATTAAGAGGAGGTATAAGCCTGGACAGACAGATGGACAGACAGATAAATGCACATTATTATATGAGCTACACGTTCTACTTCATAACACTGTTCCGACTTATGCTCTTATTACCTCCGCCAGGAGGTATTGTGATCGCTTTGCTTTGTGGGTTTGCGTGCCTGTTTGTTTGTTAGCAAGATAACTCAAAAAGTTATGGACGAATTTTCATGAAATTTCATGAAATGTTGATACTGGCACAAGGAAGAAATTACTAAATTTTGGGGGTGATTGGGGGTGGTGGGGTGGAGGGGCCCGGGGGCCCACTGATCTGCCTTGGCGGAGGTCTGCGCTCTCTGAGTGCTTTTCTTGTTTACACTGTGGTTGCTGTACCAAACTCCAATGTTCAGAACAGTGATTTATTTCACTGAGTGACTGTTTCCATCTATTTGTTTTTTAATTAAAACCTGTTTAAACACCAAAGTTGCACAAAAACAGATGAACAGATCGAGTCTGGTGGCTTCAAACACAGCGATAAAACAGCTTCAGTTTTCCATCACAAAGGGCAAAGCACAGTCCTGACAATACTCTAAAAATACCCCATAAACTCATATTGATTGATGCTAGGGGCTAAAATAAGTTAAAGCTAATATCATTCACTTTGATTCATGTATGACACAAATTAAAAATCAATCCACAGAGTAAAAGATCTGACTAGAACCTGGATGTTGTGGTTTCACAATCATGAGACATGTCAAGTCTTTAAGTACTACAGTGCCTATGAACTTCAGCTGCTGCTGCCATGGAGACGAGGCCTCAACCTGTTTCTGTATGAGTAATCAGTGTGTCAGATGCTTAAAGCTTCAGATTTCTTCATCAACACTTTTGAACACAATGTGGTGGACAGGTGTGTAGGTAGACAGGCGAGTAGGTGGGCAGGTGTGCAGGTGGACAGGTGTGTAGGTGGACAGGTGTGTAGGTGGACAGGTGTGCAGGTGGACAGGTGTGTAGGTGGACAGGTGTGTAGGTGGACAGGTGTGCAGGTGGACAGGTGTGTAGGTGGACAGGCGTGTAGGTGGACAGGCGTGTAGGTGGGACAGGTGTGTAGGTGGACAGGCGTGTAGGTGGACAGGTGGACAGGTGTATAGGTGGACAGGTGTGTAGGGGACAGGCGTATAGGTGGACAGGCGTGTAGGTGGACAGGTGTATAGGTGGACAGGTGTGTAGGTGGACAGGCGTGTAGGTGGACAGGTGTATAGGTGGACAGGTGTGTAGGTGGACAGGCGTGTAGGTGGACAGGTGTGTAGGTGGACAGGCGTGTAGGTGGACAGGTGCATAGGTGGACAGGTGTATAGGTGGACAGACGTGTAGGTGGACAGGTGTGTAGGTGGACAGGCGTGTAGGTGGACAGGTGTGTAGGTGGACAGGCGTGTAGGTGGACAGGCGTGTAGGTAGACAGGCATATAGGTGGACAGGCATGTAGCTGGACAGGTGTATAGGTGGACAGGCGTGTAGGTGGACAGGCGTGTAGGTAGACAGGCATATAGGTGGACAGGCGTGTAGCTGGACAGGTGTATAGGTGGACAGGTGTGTAGGTGGACAGGTGTATAGGTGGACAGGTGTGTAGGTGGACAGGTGTATAGGTGGACAGGTGTATAGGTGGACAGGTGTATTGGTGGACAGGTGTGTAGGTGGACAGGTGTGTAGGTGGACAGGTGTATAGGTGGACAGGTGTGTAGGTGGACAGGTGTATTGGTGGACAGGTGTGTAGGTGGACAGGTGTATAGGTGGACAGGTGTGTAGGTGGACAGGTGTATTGGTGGACAGGTGTGTAGGTGGACATGCGTCTAGGTGGACAGGCGTGTAAATGGACAGGTGTATAGGTGGACAGTCGTGTAGGTGGACAGGATGGGGGACAGGTATATAATCTCACCTGTACATGGGAACAGACACTGTCCTCTCATAATAGTCCCAGGTTGAGGTCAGATCAGTCCGGGTCAGGTTGGTGGCATAAACTCTCCAGGCCGCCTACACAGACCAAGACGCAGGACAACTTCCTGTTACAGTTACTATAGAAACATCGACAAACCACCAACAGATTTTCAGAATAAGAGCTCTACTCTTCCTTCCAATAGCGCATGCGTGTCAAACACGTGGCTGGTGGACCAAAACCAGCCCCTAAGATTCCAATCCGGCTACTGGGATGAATTTCCAAGTGAAAAAATAACACTGACGATATTAACAGTCAAGGATGTTGAACTGGTTTTAGTTCAGGTTCCACATACAGACCAATATGATCTTAAGTAAACTAATAACATAATAACCTATAAATAATGACTACATATTTTCTTCTTGGTTTAATGTGAAATAAATAATGCATTATGTCTATAAATAATGACAAGTCAAAAAAAGTTTGTTTTAGTGCAAAAAATAACATTAAATAATGAAAATATTTACATTTATAAACTATCCTTTAACAATAAAATGTGAATAACCTGAACAAATATGAACTACCTACAATGTTTAAAGAAAATTAAGGGAAAATTGAAGAAAATTTAACAATATTCTGCCTGTTACTCAATGTTTGTGCCTTTGTTGATCTGATCTGTAAAGCACATGTATAAATGATAAGTTGAGACAGAATATTGTTAAAATTTGACTCATTTTTCTTTAAAAATTTGAGTTTTTTTCAGGTTATTTACATCTTTTGTGTGTGTGTGGTTTGTAAATGTGAATATTTGCATAATTTTATTTTTTTGCACTAAAACTTGTAGTAGTCATTATTTAGCATTAGTATTAGCATTAGCAGTGAGCATTGAATTATCTAACATATACCTGGAATGAACCCACTCAGTTTGGAGGAGTCACCCAGGTGTGAGTGGTTACCTGTATGAGTCCAGCTGCAGGATTCCGTCTCTTCTCAAAGTGTTTCTGTCTGTGCTGCTCTTGAACTTTCAGAGCAAATCCAGATCCAAGGATTCCCTGAAACACAGACATAGGAGGGGTTCCAAAGGTTACCTGGTTTGACCTGAACCACAGCGTCCACCATGAACAGTGGACCAGGGTCAGGACTGAGACTGAATCTGCAGCCTTTCCTCTGGTAGATGCTTGACATCCAACACATTAAGTGCCAGTTAAAGCAAGTAAATATGTAATATTTATGCAATATTTATTCACTATTTATCAAAATATAATTGCACTATGTTTATATAGACTTGGTTCATAGATATACATATTGTTAATATTGTTCACAGATATACATAAAGTCACTTAATACTGTAATTTTGTGTGTATTCATATTTAGTCTATTTTTATTTTTATTCTACTTATTCTCTATTCTTATATTACTTTGTAAAATTGTAAAATTTCTATTCTGTATTCCTATCTTATTTTTAGTTTTTGTAATTTTATATTTGCTCTATTCTTATTTCTGTAGCACCGGTGTTTTGTTAATATTGTTGCACTAACTGGAGTAGCACAATGACT
>NC_043961.1:17501118-17506118 GCF_902148855.1 Sphaeramia orbicularis | reverse complement strand
AAACTAAAAGGAAGAAACAATACATAGGCATAAAAGATGCAACACAAAAGACAGAAAACACAAAAACAGCATAAAAGCAGATGAAAAACAAAATAAAAAATGTAAATAACATTAAAGATTAAAACCAAATAAGACAGAAGATGAGGACTCAAAACACACAAGACAAAACAATCAAGACAAAAAAAAGATAAAAACAAGACCAAGATGTAAAAAAGAAGCATAAGACAAAAAAAAGTAAAAACCCCCAAAAAGATGGCACAAGATGAAACAGATTAAAAAATATATAAACATTGAAAGATGAAAAAGCAACAAGACAAAGAAGGACAAAAAAATGCACAAACAGAAAACACAAAACTGAAAGTTATGAAAAAGATCAAACAAGATGAAAAACACATCAAAACAGCATGAAAAATGAGGCGTAAGAGACATAAGATGTAATAAAGACAATATAATATACAAAGACGACACAAGAAGAAATAGCTTTAAAGTTTCAACAAAAAGGACATAAGAGATGAAAATGCAGAAGATGATATAAAAAACATGAAAAAAAGACAAGAAAAAAAGTAAAACATGAACAAAACAAAGATAAAAGACGGAAACAAAATAAAAGACAAAAAGCGATGGAAACAAACCAGGATAAAAGGAGATGAAAACAATGTAAAGATGTAACAAGACTAAAAAAATACATAAAACACAAGATGAACCAGATGTTTGACCACACCAGACAGGTAACAGGTGAGGAGTGGGCGGGGCTTACACGTAGGCATGGTAGATGAAGGCCCAGCCTCGCGGTCGCTCCAACACGTTGTACAGGAAGTTCTGCAGTCGCCTGTAGAGGGCGTTGCGCTTGGGGGGTTTCTTTCCTCCGGAGACGCTGCTCCGCTGTCGCCGAGGCCCCTCCTCCCCACCTGGACAGGTAACACACACATCAGTACAACTCCCAGCATGCACCGCTCACGACTTCAAAGCAAAAAAAAAAATCATCTTTGTGAATGAAAACGATGCAAGAACAAATCTAGTGAGTAGAGTTAACGAGGTTTGGGTTATTCCAGAATCAGAACCAGAATCTGAATACCTTATTAATTCCAGGAGGAAATTACTGTGTGTTGCAGTCTTTCCATTTCACAAGGTTTATGTTTTGTTTTGGTTTTTTTTTACCCTTTTTAAGATGATTTTCCTCATCTAATATTACTAATATTAAAACTAATATTATTATATTAACTACTAATATTAACTGTCTGTGATTTTATAAATCCACCTGTAGTTTACTTTCCCTATTTCACCAAACACAGACGTCCTGTGATTTTCTATGAGTTATTTGCTCCATTTTTTGTTTCCTCTGTGCATTTATTCAGTATATTTCCTGATCAAACTCTGCACAGATGGTCATAAACGTCAGGTTTAAAAGTGTGTGAGTGTATATTCCGGAGGTTCCTGTCATGATAAAACATGAATATTCACTGCAAGAGCGAGCTGAAACCCTGCCAAAGATGCTGAGATGGGTGAAATGCAGAACAGCAGCAATACGGAACATTTCTGGATAGTTTCTCTAAGTGGGAGTCTATTCATAGTGAGTCTTGACATCAGATCTGGGTATAATGTCAGTAAATTCAAGGGAAAAACAGACTTTGATTATTCTGGTGAATTTGCTGCATGAAACACAGACATGTGGAGCTCATTTCTGAATCATTCCATTCCTGTATGAATGGGCTCCTATCTGTACATGAGCAGAAATTAAAGAGCATTTACAACAGGGGTGTCAAACATACCAAAACAGGACCACCAAAAGATCCAATCCAGGTTAAAAGAATTTGTCCAATTAAAAAATTAAACTGAAGAAGATAAACTGAAAGGAACATTCATCTTAAAAAGCCTTCATGTATGAGCTGTAGTTTGGTTTGTAGACGATCGCAGATGTGGAACAAGACTGAAAAACTAGAAATATCATCGTCTGTGATCTGTAAGTCATAATGTACATGTGTAAATGACAAACTGAGGCAGAATATTGTTAAAAATCCACTTAATTTTCATAAGAAATGTGAGGTTGTTCATGTTAGTCACATTTTTTAAAGGATAGTTTATAGATGTAAATATTTTAATAATCTAATTTTACTCTTTTCACTCTTAAAAAGAAAGGTTTGTAGCAGTCATTATTTGTAGGTTATTATGTTATTATTTTACTGGTTTGATTCATTTCAGATCATATTGCACTGAATTGGAACATCAGCTAAAATGAGTTGGACATCTCTGATCTACAACATCATGATAGATATGACATTCATTGAGTTTCATTGGCAGTAAAACAGAACATCTGACCTGAAATGATGTTAGAGAATCTAATGAACAGGGTTTGGTCCTGATGATCTACACTATAATAGAACAATATTTACAAAATGGCTCAAGGAAACCAAGTAAGTCAAATCCAGAGTCAAGTTCAGTAAATAACCAACCACAACCATTAAATAGCTTATTACCAGGAAACCCGAGTTGAAGATGAGATGGAACGTCCCGGTGAATATGAACAGAAGGGCTGTATGGTTAATGTGGTATCAATTATCTCCAGACTGGAACAGAAATTTTACACCACAAGTCTTGAAAAAACCTTTAATGGAGTAAAGTCTGGTCTCACATAGAAGTCACATGACCTCATCAGCTGGACCAGAAGTATTTGGATAGTCACACAAATGTTCTAATACAGGACTGTCAAACTCATTTTAGCTCAGGGCCCAATATAATCGTAAATTGTAGTAACCTAATAGGTATATTAACCTATGAATATAGTAACTCCAAATTGTTCTCTTTGTTTTAGTGCAAAATGAAAGAAAAATCACATTATGAAAATAACGTGAATGACCATGAACAGCCTGAAAAATAAGTACAATTTCAACAATATTACGTCTCAATTTCTTATTAACACAGATTTTTTACATGACTGTTTTTATATTTACATTTTCTTATTCTTGACTCTTTTAAAATTGATGTGTATTTTACTTGAGCACTTTACAGAACATAAAACCAATTTAGTTGCACTATACAATGTTATTTTACAGTGAGAAAAAGCCTATTCTATTCTATTGTATACATGTATTGATAGGATTGTTGGCTCAGAAGTATTTAATCATCTTGGATCAGTAGATACTTGTGGTTTGTTTAGATTTTTCCGGGTTTAAATGTGGAGAAAATAAGTGAAAATGCCTGAACAGCTAATTTTTGGGGATGATGGAGGTGGATTCCTATGAATATTTATCACAAACACCTCCTCTGCTGTTTGTCTTTCTGCTGATGTGCGCAACTCCGATGCGCTCCGGGACGCACCTCAGCCCCGAAACCCACAGTGAACCCACCCGGTACCGGTACCTGCGATCAGCAGAGCCCCATCCCGGTTCGACTCCGGTCCTCCGGCTTCCAGACCCACAAAGCCCACCTTCAGCTTCTTCTGGTCGGCCTGCGCCCCGGGGAACACCCCGCCGTTTCGGGATTTCTGCACCATGACGGAAAGACACGAGCCGCTCCGAGCTGCAGATCTACTGGGAGCGCGCGACAGAGCGCCTCGGGCGGACCGGACCGGACCGAGCATCACTACCGGAGAGCGGAGGACAGAGGAGGGAGAGGAGGAAAAGGAGGAAGAGGAGGATGAGGGAGGAGGACGGTCCGTCTGATCAGCAGCTTGTCTTCTACACCTCATCCACTTCCCGCACAAAAAGGAAACAGAATGACGTCACCGACGGGCTATCGATCACTGATTACAAATAAAGGTCACGCGGGTTATTGATAACTGATAAGAAAAACACCAGAGGCTTTGATGTTGGTGATGACTGTTTATGTCAAAAACATGGAGGAGAATCAGCATCAGTGCAGTTTTCAGTCAGCCTGTTACCATGGTGACTGCATAACGTGAAGGGGGGTAACCATGACAACGGGGGGAGTTGCAGGTGAAGGTAAACAGCTCAGAGACCCAATCAGAAGACAGGAGGTGGATGGAGACAAGCAGGGAATCAATATTAGTAAATAATAATGGATCATTAATACAGGAACAGAGGGTCCATGAGTTCAGTCCATCCATCAGTTCAAACAGGTTCAAGTCGCATTCACATCCAGATGGGCTGTTCAGTTTGTTGGTTAGTTTGTGGTGTTGTTCTTACCTATTTGTTCACTTTGACCCTGACTTTCACCACAGTCCATCAAAACCATCAGTTCAATCTTCAGTCATAATGAAATGTATTTTTATTTTCAGTATCAGCAGAAGAAAATAACGAATAAAGGTGTGTCAAAGTCAGGTTTATTCACATCCTGGATGATGATAATGTGAATGTTTGAGTGAATTTTAGTGTGGAGATGAACTTGTGACTTTGTTCAAGATGGAATAAAACATAGAACTGTTCCTATCACCTCATCGTCACATAATATCTTTGATGACTATGGGATTAATTTTAAGCTTTAAGTGGAGAAAATTTCCTTTCTTCATAAACAGAAGTATTTAAGTGAATATTTATCAACTAAGACTCACCTATTGCACTGATTTAAGATCACACAACTGTGTGGCTGTTTAATGAAGGACTTAATAAGTTGACCAAACCTATTATTGTAGAAATGATTTTCTGGTGTTTGACCTGGTCAAGGGTCTAACACAGGGACTGAGGCTTCATCACAGACACAGGATCCTTTACTGTGTCCCTCTATGACCTCTACTGTCTCTAAAAAGGCTAAAAAGGATTTTAAAATTATTTCACTGTTTCCACAAGCAAAAAAATAACCATCCTTTCAGAGACAGATACTTGATAAACAGCATCTGGATAATTCAGTGGATGTTAGAGTCTAATTTCTGTCAACTTTTTAATGTAAAAATATGTTTTGATGGGAAAAAAGACTCAAACACCAGATGTGACTCAGTGGTTGAGACAGATGTTAACAAACTTTCCTCTCTAAAGAATAATATATACATTGAAATGGAAACAAAAGGTTGAATAAAATAAGGAGATCTTTCAATGATTATGTCCAAA
>NC_043961.1:16296209-16373605 GCF_902148855.1 Sphaeramia orbicularis | reverse complement strand
GGCTGTCTCTCCTCAGATTCCCCACAGTGTGCGGCGTCGGAGAGAAACGGCCTTGTCAGCGGCATGAATCAAACCCAGCTGTGCCACCGACACCCAGGACGCTAAAACCTGCCGAGTGCGATGCAGCGGCGGTACAACCTCTCAGATGTCGACGAAATGAGTGTCCTGTTTGGTTGTCAAGTTTTCAACATCAGTGTTAACCCTTTAACTCAGGGGTGTCAAACTCATTTTAGTTCAGGGGCCATATTTAGTAGTAGTAGTAGTAGTAGTAGTAGTAGTTTATTCAGTCATGACAACACCAAATATTGTACACAGTATTGACATTTCACGCAAAAGAAAGAAAGAAAAACACAGAATCACAAAATCAAGAATCATGTGTTGAATAATGTGTTGAATAATCAAGGCCTATCCTATATTACAACTTTTTAGGCTACCAACCTCCAAAGAAACAACAACAACAGATAATTAATCGCATTTATAAGCTTCAAAAATACAGTCTACTCTCGTTATACCGACAACTTCCGTTCACGGCCAAATTGGCGGTATAGCGAAAATGGCGTTACAACGGGTTGCGTCCATAATGCGCATGTCTTTACTATATGATGTCTATGCTGCCTCCGTTAACCCGTTCTAATTGCGTTTCTAAATAAATCTTGATTCTGTTATGTTGTAACGGATCATTTAAAGTGGGGAAACATTTTAAGCATTATTATACCGTGTCGGGAAATGACACCCCATCATCTTGAGGCTTTGGCTTAATCCCACGTCCTCTTCCCGACATCCTGACCTACTGAGTGTTCTGCAATAAATGAACGGTGGCCGTTCCGTAGACCTACTCGTAGCTTGTTGCGATCAGCGTCTGGCACGTTTGTTTCAGTGCATTGTTAAAATTTATGTGTACTCGATGGCAATCACGCTGGCGGTATAACGGTCGAGAAATCAATGGTATAAGTGTTGTTTGTGCACGGAACTGGGCTGGCGGATGGCGATAGGCGGAAATGGCGGTAGCTAATGGAATAATGCATTGGGGATTTTTGTGCAATGGTTTTGGTCGGCGGTGAGCGAAAATGGCGGTATAACGGCGGGCGGTTTAACGAGAGTAGACTGTAGCTTTACAAACCATTTTCTTAAAAACCAAAAAAGAATTACATGTTTTTAAATTTATGTTGGCATCATTCCAAAATTTAACTCCAATAATGGACACACATCTCCTTTTCATACTTTTTTTTAGCTTTTTCTACAGTAAATTTGCAAACACCTCTGAGATTATATGGAATGTCCTGAATTGAAAAAAACCTCTGTATTGGGTCAGGGAGCATTTTTGATTTTGCTCTGAACATAATTTGCATTATTTTATAATAAAAGAGATCATAAAATTTCATCACATAAGAATTTAGAAAAAGTGGCTCCGTGTGTGCATAATAATCAGCCTTATTGATAATACGTATAGCTCGTTTTTGCAGTTTTATTCTTGAATTTATGGTGGTTTGAAGATGGATCCCCACAATTCCACACAGTAAGTTATATAGGGAACAATCAATGAGTAATAGATTAAATGCAAGGCCTTGGAATTCAATACATTTCTAGATTTATACAGCTAAATTTGATCTGAAGTGGGCCGAACCAGTAAAATAACATAACATACATAACAATATAACATAATAATATATAAATAATGTCGACTCCAAACTTTTCTCTGTTTTAAAGCGAAAAAAGTACATTTACATTATGACAAGGTTTACATCTACAAACTATCCTTTCAAACGATGTGAATAGCATGAACAAACTGAAAAATTAAGTGTTATTTTAACAATATTCTGCCTCAGTTTATCATTTACACATGTACATTATAACTTACAGATCACAGTGGATCTACAAAGACACAACACATTTAGTAACAGGCAGAATCTTGTTAGAATTGTTCTTACTTCTCTTCAGACATTTCAGGTTGTTCATATTTGTTCAGGTTATTCACTTTTTTTTTTTTGCAAAATTGTACTTTGTTTTTGTGTAAGTACATGAAAATATTTACATTTACAAAGGGAAACATTTGGAGTTGTCATTATTTCTGTGTTATTATGATAGTATTTTATTGGTCCCACCCACTTGAGATTGAATTAGTCTGAATGTGGAACCTGAACTAAAAGGATTGTTAATATTTTAGTGTAATTTTTGCATTTCACAAATTCATCCCAAGGGCCGGACTGGACCCCTTGGCGGGCCGGATTTGACCCCCGGGCCGCATGTTTGACACCTGTGATTTAACCCCTGGCGTGTCTGTGGTGAGTGTTCTGAATGTATGATTTATTTTAAATATTGATAAAAATTCAACTATTTGTTCAATAGGAAAAGTTTCCAAACATGCTGATAGAACAGACTTTGTTTTTTCCATAACAGTATGTGACAGTGTGTATATTTATGAAAAATATACAATATATGACAAAATAAGAGTGAAATTAAAGCTAGGAAAGAGGGGAAAAAAAAGAGATCAACTTTTCTCAATAATAAAAACTAAATATAAACTATAAAGATCAGTGCAACACAAACAAAAACAAAGTGGATCTGCAGACGACAGCATTTAAAGTTTCACTGCTGCAGGTGTGAATTTGTGAATTCTGTTGTGGTTTGAACGATGTTAACCCTTTGACCCCTGACGTGTCTGTGGTGAGCGTTCTGAATGTATGGTTTATTTTAAATATTCATAAAAATTCAATCGTTTGCTCAATAGGAAGAATTTTAAAATGTGCTGATAGAATAGATGTTGTTCTTTTTAAAGACATCTGAGCATGCTCAGTTCACCCCCCGCCACCGGTGGAATGGGGGGTAAAACACAGAGCAGTGAATGAGACTGACTCACTAAAAAAAGAGACGGTTTGGGCTTTTTTTTTTTTTTTTTTTTTTTTTTTAACACCATTTTCCTTGTGGGTTTTTTCCCCCAGTTTTTTCAGTGTTGTGGTGATTTTCCTTTATTTTTTACTGTGTTTTTACTGAGTTTTGACCGTGTAACTGCTTATTGGAGTTCAACCAGGTGTCAAAAAGCATCTGGACTGATTTAAAAAACAAAAAACAAACAAGAGCCCAAAACAAAAACTAATGGGCCTAAATTCAAATACTTTTTTGCTTATTTTATTTTATTTATTTACTTCATTTTAGTTGATTTTTTTTTTTTACACATTTTTTTCAAGTTATTTATTATTTTGTAAATATTCTATTCATTTTTGTTCATTTAGTTGCTTATTTTGTTTAATTTCCGACATTTTGTTTTTTAGTTTATTATTTTTTCTTCAATTTTGTTCAGTTCGTGGCTTATTTTGTTCATGTTACTTATTATTTTGTTGGTTTATTATTTATTTTTGTTCATTTTATTCATCACTTTGGCTGTTTTTATTCATTTTGTTGCTTATTTTCTTCTTTTTTTGACTGTGTTACTGCTTTTTGGAGTTCAACCAGGTGTGAAAAAGCATTTGGACTGATTAAAAAAAAAAGAGCCCAAAACAAAAACTGCTGGACTCAAATTCAAATCCTTGTTGTTGTTCAGTGTGTTCCAGTTCACAGCTCATGTTCAACAAGTCAAAACATGTCAAACTTTAATTCCTCTCTTTGTCTTTTTCTGTTATTCCACCTGTTTTGACCCTAAAACACACAGTAAAACAAAACCACTGAAGAAAAGGAACACAAACACATACTCACAACAGCTTTTATGAACCTGAAACAGATGTAAATTCACAGCAGCACCTTTACCTGGAATCATGGTTCAGGGGTTAAAACTCAATTAGTGACAGTCATTTTTTTTTTTTTTTTGGTCCTACAGTCAACAAAGCAATTGGCTGACGCAGGTGAAACAGGGACACCTGGGCATTTACTTTTGACAATTCTCCAATATAGGTGTAATTGATATTGATTTCTGCTGTACTCAGACCTGTGCCAATGGTTCTCATCTTGTCACATGGATCATTACCTGCTGCAATGATCACAGCGTTACCACATGGCCCGATGACAGAGGATGATGAACTATGAGATTATTTCAGATGTAAAGTTGCATCCATGCGGTTTAATTTAAATACCATGACACTGAATGAACCAAAGTCCTCGGGAAAACACATCAAATTGAACAAAGTTATTGAGATAAAATGGAACAGAAGCTCAGGCCATTTGTAAACAACACCTACAATTATTTGTTATTATTTGTTAGCCACAAAAACAGAATAGCTATAGATTATCCAATACTTTTATCCAGTCTGAAACAAGATACATTAATTATATTATATTATATTATATTAGATTAGATTAGATTAGATAGAATTTAACTGATTCTTTGGGCAGAACTCTCAAGAAATTGAGGTTCCAATAGCAGCACAAACACCATATAAGAAGAAATATTATAAGAATATAATAATACAACTACAAAAAAAAAAAAAAAAAAACAAAAACACAAAAAAAAAAAAAAAAAAAAAAAACAGTAGCGAAAAAAACAAACAAAATAAAAGTAGTTGCACATTGGAAAGTACCAATAAAAAACAACAACAGTAAAATAAAGTAGAAATAATAATAAATAACTACTATGATATGCTATAATATTATAATATGCAATTATATGTGTTTGTTTATTTAGCATATCAACAAGCTAAAATGACTAACATCGTAAAAATTATATATATATATTAGGGTTGTCAAAATTAATGCAGATTAATCCACCATCATGATTAATCTGATTAAAAATTCTAACTCAATTAATCCATCCACAGCGCAGAATGATTCCGAACATCTCTGCCAAAGTATTCGGGTCAGTTTGTCCAAATAGAGTTAGCATCGCACATGAACAAATGTACAATTGATCCAGTTGTGACAGGCAGCAGAACCAACCAATCAGAACTGAAAACACTAAACAGTACGTTGGACCTCTGGATGGAAATATGAGGACACAAAAAACAGACGGAACAGTTGTTTAGAGTTGTTTTGTTGAAACTTTTGAAGGTGATTAATAAACGCGTTAAGTGCATATATATTCCCTTCTTTCTTGAGTCTGTAAATACAAAATGAAACATGATTAATACAGATTAAAAATGAATATGTAATTGTGATTAAAAGATGATAAAACAGCAAAGTGTGATTAATGTGATGAAAATTTTGAATTGTTTTAGATAGATAGATAGATAGATAGATAGATAGATAGATAGATAGATAGATAGATAGATAGATAGATAGATAGATAGATAGATAGATAGATAGATAGATAGATGTGTGTGTGTGTTTTGTTTTTTTTTTACAGGTTTTTTTTACAGACATTTGTAACTGGGTGTAGGGATTAGCATTTCAATCCATCAGTGAATACAGCTAAGTGGTGTTAGCTAAAGAGGTGGTTATATGCGAATACTTGACATATACACGTATGTTGTGAGTAAATGACTGTTTGATCATTGTTTCATTGTTTCACTGTAAAACAATACAGAAAAAATAAGACTATTATAGTGTGGACTGTATAGGACATACAACAGGACTAAACACACTGAAACCCTGTAAATAAAATAAAATTAAATTAAATAAATAAAGCTTATAATAATAATAATAATAATAATAATAATAATAATAATAATAATAATAATAATTTAAAAATAATAATAATAATAATAATGATGATAACAACAACAACATTATTATTAATAATAATAATAATAATAATAATAATAATAATAATAATAATAATAATAATAATAATAATCGTTATCTGTCCTCTTTATACTCAGTAGATTGTGGTGTTTCTTTCGTGGACACACACCTCCGTATCGTACGCCTCTGGACTATTAAACAAACAAAAGCCCCAAAACATAGAAAGCGTGTCATGACACTATTTATTTTCAAATTTAGCCCTGACCTGATAACTATATTTGTTTTACTCCACTCTGTACACAGGACGCTGCAGGCAACAAACACAGCGCACTAAA
Source organism: Sphaeramia orbicularis (assembly GCF_902148855.1). Taxonomy (NCBI): domain Eukaryota; kingdom Metazoa; phylum Chordata; class Actinopteri; order Kurtiformes; family Apogonidae; genus Sphaeramia; species Sphaeramia orbicularis. The sequence goes on along the minus strand of NC_043961.1, from coordinate 16,367,663 downwards.
AGTAGAGCTAATTAAATGAATGTAGTTCCAGAAATATGTACGACACTGCACGGATAAATAAGTGTGTCTTCCATCATAAGACAGGATGAAGAAGCACAGCTGAGGGTTTAGGTGGAACCATCTGAGGATCCATGAAGATGACAGTCAGCAGGATGAAGAAACGACATATGAGAGAGAGTTGGGATAAAACACAGAAAATGTCTGGAAGCAAAAAAAAAATGAGAGTAAAAAACAAAGGAGTCCCCTGGTGTTAAAGTTATTAATCAGCTCCTTCAGTTCACAGAGTCTTTGTGCTGTAGGAAAAGCACTGTAACTTGAAGATAATTACTATTATTTATGCAGAAAATGCACTTAACAAGGCTCTTTTTGAGACGCCGATCTGAACTCGTAACAGGTACTTTAGTGACCGATGTTCCAAAGGAGGCTCCAGCTTTAACACCAACACAATAATTAACCCATAAAGACCCAGAGATACTTTTATGTCACTTTCCAAATGAATTTTTCTCTCTATTTAACCTTTCGAAAGTGGTTTATAACGATTCATTCTAATATGATCCTCTGGATTTAACATTTTTCTCTGTAAATCTTGTATTTTCCGAAATTTAATTCACTAATCATGTAGATATTCATAAAAGCTCAGAGTAAAGTTGAGGGTTATTATAACAGAAACAGAGAAAAATAAAAGAAAAAAGTGACTTTTTGGTTAAATATATCATCCACTGTCATTGATCCAATTCCATGGGTTTACTACTTTAATTTCGATGTTCATGTAAACTCAATAAATTGAAACGTTTTTGTGTCAAAAGTTGGCAAAGTTATCAGTAACTTATTATTTTGTTGATTTATTATTCATTTTTGTTCATTATTATTGATCACTTTGGCTATTTTAGTTCACTGTGTTACTAATTAGATTTTTTTTTTTACTTAAATTTTTCCTCTTTTTTATTTATTATTTTAGACTTTTTTATTCACTTTTCATTTTATTTAACATAAAGTCAGTGTGTCCATCCACTGTCATTGATCCAACTCCATGGGTTTTACTGGTGAATCAATGTTGTAGAAGATGACCGTGTTTCCATGGTAACTACAGAGCCTCTGAACGTCCAAATGGGTCATATCTGATGACCATGAACACATGACAAACTCTATTTTACATCAATTATTTACATGTGTTGATAGGATTAGTGGATCGACAGGTATTAAACAGTTTAGATCAGTAGATGGTTTTGGTTTTTGAGGTTAACAGACTAAATACAGGGTTCTGGATGCTATGAAACAATGAATTCTCCTCATTTTTCAAGTATTTTACTCATTTTTTCTTCACTTTAGAAGGATTTGTTCACTTTTATGGCAAATTCTGAGGGGTTTGGTTCATTTTCTCCTCATTTTTCTAGTATTTTGCTCATTTTATTCTCATTTTAGAAGGATTTTTCGCTTTAATGCCATATTTCAAGGGTTTTTGGTTAATTTTTTTTCCCATATTTTTCTAGTATTTTGCTCATTTTACTCTCATTTTACAACTTTTTGTCGATTTTATCCTATGAATAAATAAGGTGGAACTATATTTTACACCAATTATTTACATGGATTGACAGGATTAATAGATCAACAGGTATCAAAGAGTTTAGATCAGTAGGTGGGTTTTGGTTTTTGAGGTTAACAGACTAAATATAGGGTTCTGGATGTTACTACATGATAAAGTCTCCTCATTTTTCTAATATTTTGCTCTTTTTAGTGTCCCTTCAGAAGGATTTGTTCACTTTAATGCCATAATTCAAAGGGTTTTTGGTTCATTTTTCCTTACTTTTCTAGTATTTTCCTCATTTTATTCTCATTTTACAACTTTTTGTCGATTTCATCCTATGAGTAAATGAGGTGAAACTGTATTTTACACCAATTATTGACATGGATTGACAGGATACTAAACGATAAAGTCTCCTCATTTTTCTCGTATTTTGCTCTTTTTCTCCTCACTTTAGAAGGATTTGTTCACTTTCATGCCATATTTCAAGGGTTTTTGGTTCATATTTTCCTTATTTTTCTAGTATTTTGCTCATTTTATTCTCATTTTACAGCTCTTTGTACATTGTATCCTATGAATAAATGACATGAAACTGTATTTTACACCAATTATTTACATGTATTGATAGGATTAGTGGATCTACAGGTATTAAACAGGTTAGATCAGTAGATGGTTTTGGTTTTTGAGGTTATCCGACTAAATACAGGGTTCTGGATGCTATGAAACAATGAATTCTCCTCATTTTTCAAGTATTTTACTCATTTTTTCTTCACTTTAGAAGGATTTGTTCACTTTTATGGCCAATTCTGAGGGGTTTGGTTCATTTTCTCCTCATTTTTCTAGTATTTTGCTCATTTTATTCTCATTTAAGAAGGATTTGTTCATTTTAATGCCTTATTTCAAGGGTTTTTGGTTAATTTTGAGAATAAAATGAGCAAAATACTAGAAAAATAAGGAAAATATGGTTCATATTTTCCTTATTTTTCTAGTATTTTGCTCATTTTATTCTCATTTTACAGCTCTTTGTACATTGTATCCTATGAATAAATGACATGAAACTGTATTTTACACCAATTATTTACATGTATTGATAGGATTAGTGGATCGACAGGTATTAAACAGGTTAGATCAGTTGATGCTTTTGGTCGCCGGTGGATGTTTGGGTCTTTATGGGTTAAAACGACCGCCACAAAACAAGCCCTCTAAAGAAAGGACGCTGTGTTATTGTGCTGTTTTTCTATTCAGCTGGATTAAGAGCAGACTCTTCAGATGACTTTCCTTTTCGGTTTACAGTGCATCGACACTTGTCTCCAGGGCACCGGCTGGCATTAAAGCTTTCTTTGCCAGTACTGTTGCTTTATAAAAACAAGGCCAGGGGACAGGAGTATTAATCTCTTTGACTCTATGAAATGCACACACTCCTGTTAGTGCTACCTCTCCAGTGTGTATTACCATAATGGAAGCAGAAATTGCAGGTTCTCCCCCACAGCGTTAACAGCTGGGATGATTTTTACTATTTCTTTCCTTTTTTAATAACTTCCTATAGATTAAGCATGACTTGTGCGCTCGCATTCTGTATTTTAATGCTAACAGCTCTATTCAATTGGATGTTCTATTCGGGGAATTGGCCACTAGATTTATTCTCTAAATGTTAAGATAAATGAAATCACACTTTGGAGTTTAGTCTCAGTTAAACGATAAAGGAGAAAAACTGCTCAGGATCAATGTCCCCAGACGTGAGTGTCGTGTTATCAGTGAGTATAACGAAAAAAAAAAAGCAACAATAACCCTCTTCCTCCCTCTTTATCACACACACATGCGTATAAACCAGGGGTGTCAAATAGACGGTCCGTGGGCCAAAACCGGCCCAGCAAAGGGTCCAATCCGGTCCACAAGATGGATTTCCAAAGTGCAAAAATTACACTGAAGATATTAACAGTCAATAGTTACTTTTCCATTGAACCTCAAATTGTGCAACTATAACTTGCGCATAAAAATTTACCAAATGGAAAAACAACAATTTCGCCAAAAGTCTCATTTTTCGATTAAAAGTTTTTGCGCTGGCGAGAGGTGGCTCTTCGGGCGTAGCGCAAATGGTATATCATTCAAAACTGCAATGGAAAGACCTTTTTTCACAACTAGTCAGGTGAATTAAGAAACCGGATGTTGATGGACGTTACAACAAGCGAAAAAGAAGAAGAAACATCTCATGGTATGTGTGGACACACCAGGAAACCCAATCATTTTTTAATTTAGTTTGAGATAGAGGGGTAATATATAATAATAATGAATATATCTGTAAATCAACACCATATTTACATTTGCCATGTTTATGGAATGACTTCTCGTGTCATCTCGCGATAATAAACAAACAAATTGTCGCATTTGTCATTCAATGGAAAAACCGACATTACACACTTCTGTTTTTTCGACATTTAGTAAATATTGGTAACGTTTTGCGCAGATGTCCAATGGAAAAGCCACTACTGGTGTCGAACTGGTTTCAGTTCAGGTTCCATATACAGACAAAAATAATCAAAATAATAACATAATAACCTAGACAGAAAGAAAGAAAGAAAGAAAGAAAGAAAGAAATATTTTCTTTTGCTCATCACCAAATACATGGTATGAAGCACAAACATCATGTCATAACAAAAACAAATAATATACATTCAATAATAACTAAATTCATTGAAAAAGAAGTAAAACCCTTTTCAAAAGGACGCCTAATTTATGGATTGTTTTTGGTTGTTTGGACTGAAAAAACATTGCAAGTTTATACATTAATGGATGCTGTGAGTAGTAGTTTGGCAAATACTTTTGCATAAATTCAACAACCTGTACATCAGTACATTCAAATAAAACACGATTCCTAATTCTCTTCTTGGTTTAATGTGAAAAAAATATGACATTATGCCTGTAAATAATGACAACTCCAAATTTTTCTCTGTTTAAGTGCAAAAAACCCCACCTTAAATAAGGAAAATATTTACATTAACAAACTATTCTTTAACAATAAAATGTGAATAACCTGAACAAATACGAATATAAAATGTCTACAGAAAACTAAGTGTAATTGTACCAATATTCTTCTTGTTATTAAATGTTTTGTGTATTTGTAGATCCACTGTGATCTGTGAGTTGTAATGTACATGTGGACCTGAGAAGCTGAGGCAGAATATCATTAAAAACACATGTATTTTTCTTTGAAAATTTCAGGTTCACAATGTAATTTTACTTTTTCACTTTTTCACTGTAAATGATGTCAACTTTATTCTCATTTTAGAAGCATTTGTTCACTTTTAAGCCATATTTCAAGGGGTTTTGGCTCACTTTCTTTTTATTACCTCCGCCAAGGAGGTTATGTTTTTGCCAGGGTTTGTTTGTTTGTCTGTCTGTTTGTTTGTCTGTCCGTTAGTGTGCAACATAACTCAAAAAGTTATGGACAGATTTGGATGAAATTTTCAGGGTTTGTTGGAAATGGGATAAGGAAGAAATGATTAAATTTTGGTGGTGATCGGGGGTGGGGGGGCCCACAGGGGGGGCCACTGATCGTTAGTGTGCAACATAACTCAAAAAGTTATGGACAGATTTGGATGAAATTTTCAGGGTTTGTTGGAAATGGGATAAGGAAGAAATGATTAAATTTTGGTGGTATTCGGGGGCCCACGGGGGGGCCCACTGATCAGCCTTGGCGGAGGTCTGCGCTCTCCGAGTGCTTCTAGTTTTCTAGTATTTTGCTCATTTTATTCTCATTTTACAGCTTTTTCTACATATTACCCTATGAATAGTTGTGGTGAAACTGTATTTTACACCAGTTTTTAATTATTATTATAATTAGTTTCTTTTAAAACTGCATTTTACACCAATTATTTACATATATTGATCGGATTACTGAATCCCCATGTATTAAACCGTTTACATCAGTAGATGGTTTAAAAGGATTTGTTCACTTTTATGCCATATTTTGAGGGTTTTTGGTTCATTTTTTCCCCTTATTTTCTAGTATTTTGCTCATTTTATTCTTACTTTAGAAGGATTTGTACACTTTCATGCCAGATTCCAAGGGTTTTTGGTTAATTTTTCTCTTATTTTGCCAGTATTTTGCTCATTTTATTTTCACTTTACAACATTTTGTACATTTTATTCTATGAATAATTAAGGTAAAACTGCATTTTACACCAATTATTTAAATGTATTGATAGGATTAGCAGATGTACATGTATTAAACTGTTTAGATCAGTAGAAGTTTTTGGTCACCGGCAGATGTTTGGGTCTTTATGGGCTAATAAACATATACATGATCAGTGAATTAAATACAGGACAATACATGATTTCCACTGAAAAATGCCGAATGCAGAGGATAATATTATTGTGAGATGTTTGCTGAGCTTGACATCCCTGCTCTAAATGTTAAGATAAATGGAGTTTAGTCTCAGTTAAACAATAAAGGAGGAAAAACGACTCAGGATCAATGTCCCCAGACGTAAGCATTGTGTTATCAGTGATTATAATGAAAAAAACAACAATAACCCTCTTTCTTCCTCCCTCTTTATCGCACACACATGTGTCTAGACCATCTGCTGTCTAAGGATCTCACTGCAAATGAACCCTCACGGAATAAATATTGTGTAAAAGTGTGTATTTTTTTATGGTGAGGTGTTCTTAATGAAACAGGCTGATTGAATGTATCTTAATTCCCGCCTGTGGAACATGATGTGATTGTGTTGGTAATTGCATTGTGTGAAGGGGGAGTTTATCGGCGTGGTCCGCTGAGGAGAGTGGGGGTGGGTGGGGGTTGCATGTACTTCCAGAGGATTTCTTTAATCACAAATTGCTCTTGTGGTTTATTCCCTTCCAGAGATATTCATCTGTTCTGGTGTGCTGAGGTATCCCTTCAGGAATAAAGAGCACACACATGTTCCACAGGAAATTGTCAGAGGAACCAAGATGGATTACTCATGCTGCGCTGGCGGATTCTCACTTTGAAAAATGATATCAGCCACGGTGTTGCAGATAAAAATAATCCCAGGGAGCAGAACATGGGATGGAGACGGTAAAGAGCGTCCTGACCTAATCTCAGCAAACATCTCACAATCTCATCTCACAATAATATTATCCTCTGCATTCTGCATTTTTCAGTGAAAATCATGTATTGTCCTATATTTAATTCACCGATCATGTATATGTTCATTAAACCATAAAGACCCAAACATCCGCCGCCAACCGAAACCATTTACTGATCTAAACTGTTTAAAACCTGGTGATTCACTAATCCGATCAATACATGTAAATAATTGAGGTAAAATACAGTTTCACCTCAATTATTCTTAGAATAATATGTAGAAAAAGTTGTAAAATGAGAATAAAATGAGTAAAATACTTGAAAATAACGAGAAAATAAATCAAAAACCATTGAAATATGGCAAAAAAAGTGAACAAATCCTTCTAAAATGAGAATAAAATAAGTAAAATACTAGAAAAATAAGTAAAAAAAATGAACCAAAAACCTTTGAAATATGCCATAAAAGTGAATAAATTCTTCTAAACCATATACTGATCTAAACAGTTTAATACCTGTTCATCCACTAATCCTATCAATACATGTAAATAATTGATGTAAAATACAGTTTCACCTCAATTATTCTTAGAATAATATGTATAAAAAATTGTAAAATGAGAATAAAATGAGTAAATACCAGAAATCAAGGAGAAAATAAACCAAAAACCATTGAAATATGGCAAAAAAGTGAACAAATTCCCCTAAAATGAGAATAAAATGAGTAAAACACTAGAAAAATAAGGAAGAAATTAACCAAAAACCCTTGAAATATGCCATAAAAGTGAACAAATTCTTCTAAAGTGAGAATAAAATGAGCAAAATACTCGAAAATAAGGAAAAATTTACCAAAAACCCCTTGAAATAGGGCATAAAAGTGAACAAATCCTTCTAAACCATATACTGATCTAAACTGTTTAATACCTGGTGATTCACTAATCCTATCAATACATGTAAATAATTGAAGTAAAATACATTTTTCACCTCAATTCTTCTTAGAATAATATGTAGAAAAAGTTGTAAAATGAGAATAAAATGAGTAAAATACTAGAAAATAAGGAGAAAATAAACCAAAAACCATTGAAATAAGGCAAAAAAAGTGAACAAATCCTTCTAAAATGAGAATAAAATGAGTAAAATACTAGAAAAATAAGGAAAACATGAACGAAAAACCTTTGAAATATGCCATAAAAGTGAATAAATTCTTCTAAATCATATACTGATCTAAACAGTTTAATACCTGTTCATCCACTAATCCTATCAATACATGTAAATAATTGATATAAAATGCAGTTTCACCTCAATTATTCTTAGAATAATATGTAGAAAAAGTTGTAAAATGAGAATAAAATGAGTAAATACCAGAAAACAAGGAGAAAATAAACCAAAAACCATTGAAATATGGCAAAAAAAGTGAACAAATTCCCCTAAAATGAGAATAAAATGAGTAAAACACTAGAAAAATAAGGAAAACATGAACCAAAAACCCTTAAAATATGCCATAAAAGTGAACAAATTCTTCCAAACCATATACTGATCTAAACAGTTTAATACTTGTTCATCCACTAATCCTATCAATACATGTAAATAATTGATGTAAAATGCAGTTTTAAAAGACAAATAATAATAATAATAATAATAATAATAATAATTGATGTAAAATGCAGTTTCACCTCAACTATTTATAGGATAATATGTAGAAAAAGTTGTAAAATGAGAATAAAATGAGCAAAATACTACAAAATAAAAATAAAGTGAGCCAAAAACTCTTGAAATATGGTATAACAGTGAACAAATCTTTCTAAAATGAGAATAAAATGAGGAAAATACTAGAAAAATAAGAAGAGTTCATCATTTCATAACATCCAGAACTCTGTATTTAGTCTGTTAACCCCAAACCAAAAGTATTTATTGATCTAAACTGTTTAATACGTGTTGATCCATTAATCCATTAATCAATACATGTAAATAATTAGTGAAAATACACTTTTTCTTCAGTTTTCTCTGTTTTCTATACAACACCCCTCAACTTTAATACGAGCTTTAATGAACATCCTAATAATCAGTTGAATTAAATATCAGAAAATACCACATTAATACTGATCAAATGCAAAATAAAGAGAATAATATTATAATAAATGGTGATAAATCACTTAAGAAAGATTAGATATACAGAAAATTTCATTTGGGAACTGATACAAAAGTAGCACTGAGTCTTTATGGGATAAAACTCAGGTTAAAGTTGAGGGGTATTGTATCAAAAACAGAGAAAACTGGAGAAAAAGTGACTTTTTCCAACAAAGATAGCACTAACTGAACATAAAAAAGCATCTCCATCCACTGTCATTTATCAAACTCAAAATTATTCATAATTATTTGACCATGTAATCCTTAAAGACCCAGTGCTACTTTTGTGTCGACTTCCAAATGATTTTTTTTCTCAAAATCTAATCTTTCTGAAGTGATTTATTACCATCTATTGTTATATTATCTCCTTTATTTAGCTTTTTTTCAGTGAAATATGGTATTTTCCCATATTAAATTTACTTATTGTGTAGATGTTCATAAAAGCTCAGAGTAAAGTTGAGGGTTTGTTGAGCCGCATTATGTAATAAATTCCCATTATGTAATAAAAGTTCAAAATGTAATAAGAATGTCACGTCATCTTGTAATAAAGCCACATTATGTAATAAACTCACGCATTTTGTAATAAACTACGTCAACGCATTATGTAGTAAATTTTTTCGCATTATGTAGTAAGTTATTACAATTTGAGAAATTTATTACAAAATGCACTTGACACATTTTTATTTTCAGGAAAATGTAATGTGCTAAATTAATCTTTAAACTGTGTGGTTAAAGTTCTGATTACATTACCTGTAGCTCCTGTGACTAATTTCTTCTAAATTGGTCTGAAATTATATTAATTTGAATTGTTATTACATAATGAACCATGTTATTACATTTTTAAAAAAAATAAAAATGTGTCAAGTGCATTTTGTAATAAATTTCTCAAATTGTAATAACTTAATATATAATGTGAAAAAATTTACTATATAATGCGTTGACATAGTTTGTTACAAAATGCGTCAATTTATTACATAATGCGGCTTTATTACAAGATGACGTGACATTCTTATTACATTTTGAACTTTTATTACATAATGGGAATTTATTACATAATGCGGCTCAACAGGGTTATTACATCAAAAACAGAGAAAACTGACGAAAAATTGACTTTCTTCGCAAAATATATGATTAAATGAACATAAAACCAAGTGTTTCCATCCACTGTCATTGATCCAACTCCATGGGTTTTACTGGTGAATCAATGTTGTAGAAGATGACGGTGTTTCCATGGTAACTACGGAGCCTCTGAAGGTCCAAATGGGTCATATCTAATGACCATAAAAAGACGACAAACTGTATTTTACACCAATTATTGACATGTATTGATAGGATTAGTGGACCAGCAGGTATTAGACAGTTTAGATCTGATACTTTTGGTCAGTGGTGGATGTTTGGGTCTTTGTGGGTTATTCTTTAAGGGACACAGTTCACTTTATCATCAGCCTGAGGTTTAGTCCGTTCACAGAATATGGGCGTCATGACTAATAACTGGACGGCCGATCGATCTGCTGGTGGTCTTCTAAAAATAATAACGACATTATTATTCCTGGTGATCATGACTGAGGACCTGCGGCCGCCGTACAGTCTTTCCTTCAGAGACCAAACTGAGGACTGTCTTGGCTTCTGGTCCTGTCTTCTTCAGCTGGTTTTAGTATTCTAGTGAAGCCTCAGTGGGCAGAAACAAATATCCACACATCCACTCTGTACGTATTTGGACAAAACTAGCAGCCGTATAAAAATAGACAATGACAAATGGAATGTAGTGTTTGGAAAAGGGCGTTCGGCTGCACATCTGCAGGCTTTTCACCTCTTCACAAAGTGTGTTTCTGAATGTTGTGGTGTTTCCATATATTTAATATATTTAATATATTTAATATTTAATCTTTCCATGTAGTTTTCACCTGTTTACCAAAGCAAACCTAGAACTAATAACCTCTAGTTTTAGAAGTTTAGTTTTTTAGTATGTGGCTAAAATACATCCTGGTTTACATCAGGTTAAAACGATTAGTAAAGGCTGTTTTCTTTTCTAATTATTAATTTAATAATATAATATAATATAATATAATATAATATAATATAATATATGAAAGTTTATTGCATTCACATGAAAAAATAAAAATCGCCTCTGTTTTTCTGAATTAATGAGATAATTATTTTGTAAAAAACAGTCGATTTTTATTTTTTCATAAAACCGTTTCTCGTAATTTTGAGATAATTATCTCATTAATTCAGAAAAACTGAGACGATTTTTATTTTTCCATGTGAATACAATACGCTTCTGTAGTAATGTAATATAATATAATATAATATAATATAATATAATATAATATAATATACAAAAGCTTATTGCATTCATAGGAAAAAATAAAATTCGGCTCTGTTTTTCTGAATTAATGAGATAATTATTGTGTAAAAACAGTCATTTTTTTATTTTTTCATAAAACCGTTTCTCGTAATTTTGAGATAAAAAAGAAAAACTGAGATGATTTTTATTTTTCCATGTGAATGCAAAACGCTTCCGTAGTAATATAATATAATATAATATAATATAATACAATATAATATAATATAATATAATATAATATAATATAATACAAAATAATATAATATAATATAATATAATATACAAAAGCTTATTGCATTCACATGAAAAAATAAAAATTGGCTCTGTTTTTCTAAATTAATGAGACAATTATTTTTTTAAAACAGAGTCAATTTTTTATTTTTTCATAAAACCGTTTATTATGAGAAAATTACGTCATTAATTCAGAAAAACCGAGCCAATTTTTTTCCCCCATGTAAATACAATACGCTTCTTTAGTAATATAATGTAATATAATATAATATAATATAATATAATGACACCAAACAGGTAGGATGTCCCATTAACATTGATTATTATCAGTAACTCCCTCACTAATTAGGTTTTGATGCTCATGAATACTGTAAAATAAATTTACTAACTGAATTGCTGAGAATCTAACTTTTCTTCTGATTTGGCGTTATACAAATAAAATTTGATTTGATTTGATTTTATTACCCCACCCCCCCAAAGGGGAGGCAAGGGCTATTGTTTTTGGTTTGGTTTGTTTGTTTGTTGTTTATAAACTATATGGACATAAATATTGGGACACATCATGTCTACAGCTGTAAGATGTTCTCTTTATGATGATTAGAGATAAAAACATCAATATTAATAATCAATATGATATTTATGACAAAAATCTATGTGGAGAAAAATTAAGTAAAAATCATCTCTTAGGTATTTTGGAAGAAAAGGTAACAATTTAAACCAAACTAACAATATAATATAAAACTATATTATGACATTTGTCCTTATTGTTTTGTATCCCAGACCCCTGTTAGAAAAGAAACACCTGAATTCAACATGTTCACATACGATTATTTACAACTATACTGTGAGGATAACAATATGATCTTCCTTTTGACTGTTCTGAAGGTCTAAATGCTCACTTTTACTTAAAAAAACACAGTGGACTTTAGTTTAAGGAACATATCTTCATAAAGCTCTGGAGAAAATGGCTAGACTATAAACAAAACAATGCATAAGTACTACTGTCTGTCATTTAAATATTTTGTGTTCAACCAGTGACCCCTAGTTTGTGCACTGCAAAAATCCAAATCTTACCAAATGTATTTTTCCTCATTTCTAATCAAAATATCTCATCACACTTAAAATAAGACACAGTCACCTAAAGAGTAACTTGTAAAGAGTAATTCAAGATTTTTTTTGCTTAATTCAAGCAAAAAAAAATCTGCCAATGGAACAAGTGAAAATTATCTGGGTAAAATATCTTGAAATAAGATTTTCAAGATCTATTGTCTAAAAATAAGTTCTTAAATCTGACTGAAAAGTTACTCTTTAGGTGATTATGTCTTATTTTAAGTGTGATGAGATATTTGGAGTAGAAATGAGAAAAACACACTTGGTAAGATTGGGATTTTTGCAGCGTAAGTTATGTGAATGAATGAATGAATGAATGAATGTTTTTATTATTGTGTCTTGCATTAAATAAATAAATAAATAAATAAATAAATAAATAAATAAATAAATAAATAAATAAAACATGCCCAGCCCTTACATGGGCTTATAAGACACCAAAAATGCACACCAAAAATCAAACACCAGACAATAGGCACAATAGATATGAACAAAACAAAATACTGGCCTATTTAAACAAACACATCTGCCTCTTTTTCCAGGCTTTACAAACAAATAATGCTAATTTATATACATTAGAACTAAACAACATTCCATCTTGTCATCATCAGTGCTCCAGAACATATCAGGATTTCGGATACACATATGATCAAACAAAGGGGCTCTCAGTTCATCATATACAGGGTGGGGAAGCAAAATTTACAATATTTTGAGGCAGGGATTGAAAGACAGTGTATGACCAATTAGTTTATTGAAAGTAATGAGAATTTAAATCTTCAAATCATATTTTACTGCATTTCTAACGGTCTTGTTGTCTACCTCAAGTTCAATTGCCATTTTTCTCATGGATTTGGTTGGATCCTTTAGGATTTTGGATTTGAGAGCTTTAATAAAAGCTTTGGTAGGTTTTTGGTTGCTTCCTCCACTTCCAGACTTTCTCGTAATAGTTTTGCTCATAGTCATTCTCTTCTTTCCATTATAAACAGTCTTTATGGACACTCTAACTATTTTTGAAATCTCCTTTGGTGTGACGAGTGCATTCAGCAAATCACACACTCTTTGACGTTTGCTTTCCTGATTACTCATATGGGCAAAAGTTTCTGAAAAGGTATGGATAATAGTGTTAGGTATAATTATGACATCAATATATGTTTGGTTTCAAAACAACTGACGTAGTGCCTGCTGAGAAAAAACAACTAAATGTTCATTGTAAATTTTGCTTCCCCACCCTATAGTTATATATAGTTACATTGTCTGATGATAAAACAAACACAAAAAAAGCATAAAAAATACACACAGTAGAATTTAATAGAATGTTCCGGCCCAGTTCGACCGTGTGAGTTCACAAATAAAAGTTTCGGTCACGATCTGACACGACACAGACTTTCTTGAATAAACGCCACATTTCTGTTGCTAAATACAATATAAATCAAACTCCCCGTCGTACAAATACTTCCACTCCAGCCCTACTCGACCACAGTGGGTGAAGATGACGGGCTACTCGTTTATCTAATCCAAATTTATCTCATCATCACAGCGTGTGGAACACATGGCACTGTTCCCCTGCTTAGAGCCACAAATACATCAGACTAGTGATTCATATTCATCTATGGAGGCTTTTGGAGCTGCCAAGGGCTAAGAGACACAGCATGACAAATACTAGGTAGAAGAAAGGCTAATATTATCAGGTTTGGCAGTCCCTCTACAGCGGTTATCAGGGCGTGGATAAGTCATCAGTGGGGGCTCTTCAGCTCGTTGTCGCTGCTCTTTTGTTTTCAGATTAGTTCGATTATATGTTAGGTAGGTTGAGTTTAAATGTAATCGGCTGCAGAGAAGTAGTTACCTTTAAATGTAGTAATTTGGGTTTTCTCTGCTTAGAAAATTAAGACATGGCCAAGTCCAGATCTGTGCACTATTTTCAATCCTGCACTGCACTAGAGTCACATCATTAAATCGATTTGAAAGCACTTAAGTCAATGAAATTCCTTACCCGTAAATGACAAAAAACAAACAAACAAACAAAAACATCCAAGAAGACATAAGACTTTATTACTTTTGCAGATTTTTTCTAAATATTTTTAATTCTATGTAGAAAATTAAGGCCAATGACGTTACCATTAGGGATGTAATGATTACTGGTATAACGATAAACCACAGTAAAATTGCAGAGGGTTAGTATTACCATTTAAATTCTAATTATCATGATAATCATGTTTGATTATTACCGCACTTTTCTGGAGAAAATGCCTATGTAAAGATCTGGTTTTATGTCAAATATCTGAGTATAGTTTTAATTTATTACAATTTTAATTTTCTATACCTAATATTTGGAACCAACATTCACTTTAAAGTCTTTGAAAAGGTTCATTAAGCATCTGTGTGTTATTTATGCAATAAATTATATACATTTTTCAAATCGGATTTTAGATTTTTTGTGTGTTTTCTGGCCTTTAATGTTGATATAGTAGGTTAAAGTGAAAAAAACAATAGACAGATGATATAAATGAAGTTGTGCTGAAAAAAAAAACAGATCCCAAACATGGGTATAGTAAACATTTGTTTATATAGAATATAAAGGCAAAATCAAAAGGACTGAAAAACGGACAAAATAGGCTCAGACCACTAAGGGTTAATATTTGAATGTTTCTGCAACAGAAGGGACATTGTGCCGATTATTGTATTTGTTTTTTTTGTTTGTTTTTTTTTCAAAATACAACTTGGCTAAATTATTTCAGTGTGTGTATTAGTACTTTTTGAACATTTTGAGCACAATTTTAACAATACCGCGATAATAATGATAACCGTGATAATTTTGGTCACAATAACCGTGATGTGTAATTTTCATATCGTTACATCCCTAGTTACCATATTTGGTTCCTTACCCCTAAGTGGCAAAATAATAAATAAATTAAACAAATAAAATAATCCAAGAAGACATTATTGACCAAAAATAGTCACTTGCCCGATAAAAGGGTACCAACACTGATACCAGTTTATGTGAAGACTTCCAACATGTATACAGGCAACTAGTGAAATAATGACAGTAACAATAATACATACCATGCATATTGTGTCCATCAGTTTAATATATCATTATCTTATGTTATTTTTTGCAATGTTGACATTGCACAGCTTTTAGATTTTAACTTGTTTTATGTATCTGGTTTTATTTGAGTTTCTTATTTCTTAATGCTTTTATTAATTTTTTTTGTGTCTTCTGTACAGCACTTTGCTCCACTGTGGTTGTTTTAAAGTGCTTTATAAATTAAGCTAAATTAGATAAGATATTTAGACATTTTGTCTCTACTACTCATCAAGTCAGTCCTCAAAAAGAAATGTAGGACTTTAGCTCACTACCATTTTGGCTGAAATCAACCAATGAGATAATTTCCAGTTCCTGAGCAGCTGTAACTCTGAGACATGTTTAGATAAATAAAACATTTAATCTGCTGTGTGGATTTGTGCAGGCACCTCTGAACAGTGTCGGATGTTGTCTGCAGCTGCCAGGATCAGCAAAGCGCTAATCCTCGGTTTACTCCCTTTCTGAGGCGACGGGGACCACACTTTTAGTTTCCTTATTTTAATGATACAGACGGGATGAGGAGGTGTATGCAAAGACAAAAATAGGACCAATGTCCCTGTATGTCAGCGTCATGTTCAAGTTGAATTCGTGAGGTTGTCAGGTTCTGTTCTGTTAGAGCCCTGTGGTCTGGATGCAGGAGATCAACCTAACAATAGAAGTGGGCGGTACTTTCACTGGAGAACTCAACTTATTCAATCAAAGTCCATATATGACTTCTATCAGTGATCAGTGGGAGCTATATTGATATCTGTAACCATTTCCATGTTATAAACCATCCAAATATGGACCATTATAAGGAAAAGCACATTTTGAACATTTCAAACATTTGTCAAAACGTCAAAAATGTAAATTTCTCAAAACTGTGAAGAAACTTGGTAGACATTGTGTCAAGAAAGATACATAAAAAATGAATCCGACCAGTAGTTTCAGAGAAAAAGCTTATTGAAATGTAGACATTGGTGACCTTGAGTTTGACCCTTCAAGGTCACTTAAGGTCAAAGGTCAAGGACCCAAATGAAAGTCCATATATGACTTCTATCAGTGATAAGTAGGAACTATACTGATATCTGTAACCATTTCCATGTTATAAACCATCCAAATATGGACCATTATAAGGAAAAGCACATTTTGAATATTTCAAACATTTGTCAAAATGTCAAAAATGTAAATTTCTCAAAACTGTGAAGAAACTTGGTAGACATTGTGTCAAGAAAGATACATAAAAAATGAATCCGACCAGTAGTTTCAGAGAAAAAGATTATTGAAATGTAGACATTGGTGACCTTGAGTTTGACCCTTCAAGGTCACTTAAGGTCAAAGGTCATGGACCCAAATGAAAGTCCACATATGACTTCTATCAGTGATAAGTAGGAACTATACTGATATCTGTAACCATTTCCATGCTATAAACCATCAAAATATGGACCATTATAAGTAAAGGCACATTTTGAATATTTCAAATATTTGCCAAAACATCAAAAATGTAAATTTCTCAAAACTGTGAAGAAACTTTGTAGACATTGTCCCAAGAAAAATAGATAAAAAATTAATCCGACCAGTAGTTTTGGAGAAAACATTGTTGAAATGTAGACATTGGTGACCTTGAGTTTGACCCTTCAAGGTCACTTAAAGTCAAAGGTCATGGACCCAAATGAAAGTCCATATATGACTTTTATCAGTGATCAATAGGAACTATATTAATATCTGCAACAATTTCCACATTATAAACCATCAAAATATGGACCATTATAAGGAAAAGCACATTTTGAATATTTCAAACACGTCAAAAATTCAAAAATGCCAATTTCTCAAAAGTGCAAACAAAATTTGTAGACATTGTCCCACGAAAGATACATAAAAAAATTAATCCGACCAGTAGTTTTGGAGAAAAGATTGTTGAAATGTAGACATTGGTGATCATGAGTTTGGCCATGAATTTGACCCTTCAAGGTCACTTAAGATCAAAGGTCATGGACCCAAATGAAAGTCCATATATGACTTCTATCAGTGCTCAATAGTGACTACATTGGTATCTGAAGTATCTGAACTGCTTTATATGATCTGGGTCAACGAGTTCATAAGTTTGTCAAGTACACAGTATTTGTCCTGAGTCAATGAGTTCATGGGTTTGGAAAGTTGTGGGTGAGGGGCCCTATAGTTTGGGGGTGTCCTAGGCGGAGAAGAATTGATACCTTTTGAGGGAAACCAGATGTTTAAGGACATTTCACGGAAACACCACCCCTACATAAGGGTATGTCACGTACAGATCTTGAGACTTCATTGGCTAATAGTTCTCCAGGCAGATCGTGGTGCTTGTTTGATGCCAGACTTAAAAAAAAAAAAAAATCTTTTTACAAAATCAAGCTGGTGTCAGCAGACTTTTCTTCATCATCCTCTCATCATCACTTTTTGGTAAACCATATATCGCTAACCATTTACGTGTTATAAACCACCAACATATGGACCATTATACAGTGGTGTGAAAAAATATTAGAACACTTGTCAAATCTTAAGAAACTGGTGGTTTATTTGTTCCCAGAGCCTGAATTTCACTTTTTTGTTATTGCAAAAGGTAAAGGCAAAGGTACTGAGAATACTTCACCTACAAATTTATCAGTCCAGTCCTTTTTTTTACATTTTACTCTAATATTTACTGTGGCCCCTCTTGGCAACAATCTAAGGAAACTCTAAGGAAACTCTCTGGAATGAACTTCTGAGAGTGTGGAATGACATTGGGGTTGAAACTCTCAGAAAATACATCGACACAATGCCAGAAAGATGCGCTGCTGTGATTGTTGCCACGGGGGGCCACACTAAATATTAGAGTAAAATGTAAAGAAAAGGACTGGACTGATACATTTGTAGGTGAAATACTCTCAGTACCTTTGCCTTTACCTTTTACAATGGCAAAAAAAGTGAAATTCAGGCTCTGGGAACAAATAAACCACCAGTTTCTTAAGATCTGACAAGTGTTCTAATATTTTTGCACACCACTGTAAGTTAAGGCAAGGCAAGTTTATTTGTATCGCACATTTCAGCAACAAGGCAATTCAAGGTGCTTCACACAGGACATTGAAATACAACGACAGGGGAAAAGAAACATTTAAAACGTTATAAAAGAAACATGTAAAAGGTGATTAAAAACAGCGAGTAAGAAAACAACACATAAAATCCAAAAATATAAAAACACACACATATTAAAGTAAGAGTTGCAGTGCAGAGTTTCGAAAGAGAATATAAAATTTAAAAAGTCAAAAGCCTTTTAGTCAAAGGCAGCAGTGAACAGGCGAGTCTTTAACCTGGACTTAAAAGAACTCAGACTCTCAGCAGACCTGATATTTTCTGGTAGTTTGTTCCAGATATACGGAGCATAGAAACTGAACGCTGATTCTCCATGTTTAGTTCTGACTTTTGGAACACAGAGCAGACCTGCACCAGACCACCTGAGTGGTCTGGATGGTTCATACTGGACTAGAAGGTCTCTGATGTATTTTGGGCCGAAACCATTCAGCGCTTTTGCTAGCAAGAGAATTTTAAAGTCTATTCTCTGAGAGACAGGGAGCCAGTGTAGAGACCTAGGAACTGGACTTAAGGCACATTTTCAATATTTTAACCCTTTCATGCACAGTGGTCACTCCAGTGGACAGTTCTTCTCCAGCTGTTCTCTTGTATATTCATGGATTTTGTTGTTTTAGTTCCATATCAGCCAACACAGTGGACACTTAAACATCATCCCGTCATCTCATAATGATAATAATAATAATAAACTTTATTTGTATAGCACCTTTCATACAGAAATTGTAGCCCAAAGTGCTTCACATTGATTGAAAAAAATACAATATTAAAATACATTAAGATTTGATTATGCATCAAGAAATAAAATTAAATTTGAGAGAAATACAATAAAATAAAAATAAAAACAGCGCACATTAAAATATTTGATTATACATAGAATTTTTGAAGTGCAAGAAATAAAATGAAATTTGAAATACAATAAAATAAAAAAATAAAAACAGAAATACAATAAAATAAAATAAAAATAAAAACAGCGCACATTCCTGGTTCCTGAATTGTGACCCCATTTTTATCTCCTTTCAAAGGCTAATGAGAATAAAAATGTTTTTAATTTGGTTTTAAATATATTCAGTGAACTGGCTTCTCTAATGTCTTTTGGAATTGTATTCCATTACTTTGGTGCATAGTTAGTAAAGGCTGCGTCCCCCATTTTCTTTGTAATATTTCTGGGAGTCGCTAGTAACCCTGCATTTGATGACCTCAGTGTTCTAGTTTGTACATAACTGATCAGTGAGTTTGCAATGTAACTTGGTCCGGTTCCATTTAGAGCTTTATACGTGAGGAGTAGTATCTTAAAATCAATTCTGTAGGTTACCGGTAGCCAGTGCAGGGAAACCAACACTGGAGTAATGTACTCTCTCTTCTTGGTTTTGGTTAATAACCTAGCTGCAGAGTTCTGAATCAGCTGAAGTCTGTCTGTGGTGCTTTTTGGGAAACCTGTAAGGAGTGCATTACAGTAGTCCAGTCTGCTGGAGATAAAAGCATGGACCAGTTTTTCAGCATCCTTTCGATTTATAACTGGTATTACTTTGGCCATGTTTCTGAGGTGGAAGAATGACGTTTTAGTGACTTTCTTTATGTGGGACTTAAAGTTTAAGTCTGAGTCTATAATGACTCCCAGACTTGTCACTTCTGGTTTGATCCAGGAAGTGAGTTTGCCCATCCTATTCATCAGCATTTCCCTTTTTGCTTTTGGGCCAACAAGCAGGATTTCAGTTTTTTCCTCATTCAATTTCATGACATTCATACAATTACTGTAACTTGACTGTTCTAGATAATCCTGATCTGCAGTAACATGTTTGAGTGCAAAAAAAAAAGTAAATTGTTATTCGATTGCTATTAACAGGAATTTTTTATTTATTTATTTGTTGCATTTTTAAACAAAAAGGTTTTTTTTTGCATATTATTTCAATAAATTAAGTAATAACTAGTATTAGAGTATGATAAAAATGGGAGAAAACATCAAATTAGCAGCATTAAAATGTTTTTATTTAATAGTTTTCACACAGTATATCTGTAAATGCATGTTTCTTTGCCTTTAAAATTTAACACATGGTGTCCAGCTGAGTGGACATTTTTGTAACTCCATGAAAAATAGGTTGATGAAAAAAATTAAATTGCATTGTTTTCTGTTTTTTTTTTGTTTGTTTTTTTTCGTGCCTAAAGAGGAATAAAAACACTCAGGAAAAAAAAAAAAAATCTTGATTAAGGTTCTCATAAATCGTGCATGAAAGGGTTAAATAAAATGTCAAAACTGTGAACAAACTTTGTAGACATTTTGCCCCAAGGAAGATACATAAAACTGTTGAAATGAATCTGACCAATAGTTTAGGAGATGCTGTTTGAAGAAATTGCTAACAAAGAAAAAGACATCGACCGCAAAGACGAAGACGACACAAGGCCTTCACAGTCGCTCACGGCCGATCGGTCGGTGACACGAAAATGAAAAGCTCCAGTCCTCCTTGCCAGCTACTAAACCTGCCCTCAAGGTAAAATAATGAAACGGGTCCTTCTGGGCTCGTGAGCTTTCAGTATTCAGGCCTGGCGCCGGTAACCTCCACCGAGTCACAACTCCACTCCGCAAGCAGATGTTCAATTAACGGCAAATGAGGAAATTAGAGCCGTGATGAGAAAAAACGCAAAGTGACATTTAAACATGACAAACAATGTTTTTAATAAGTATAACAGCACGGAGCCCGAGAATGAGAACTGGGATGGTCGTCCTGAGCCGGATCATTTCGTCACCGTCTTTATTAATACACCTGTTTTCATAAAGCTCTGATTAATTCTAAGTCTTCATAAAATTATGCCCTGAGACGTTTCATGAGACTTTATTAATATCGGTCCTTAAACGGAACAAAGACAGTGAGATAAGTGAATTAATGTGAAGTTCGCTGCTCTGCCTCGTGCACGGTTTGGGTGTTCTCCTGACGCTGATTCTATCTGGAGTGCGTCTGGTCGAGCAGATGGGCCTATAAATGGAGATCACTCTGCGAGACATCTCTTCATTTACGTGACAGCCATGCTTATTGGCTCTGCCGGCGTAGGAGGTGATGGCGGCGGGGGTTGAGTGATATGCAAAAGGGGACAGTGTACCTCTGGGTCATAACTGGAGACAGAATCTGACCCATCCTGCTACGTTATATTACCGTCTAATGGACCACTCAACAACCTGGACACATCCCGCCTCCCCTCACCTCCCCTCCCTTTTCCTCCCGTCGCCGAGACACTCCAAAACTTGTCATTTTAAGCCTCAGACGTTAACAGACACCACTTAAAGCTATAAACACACCTTAGCAGATGATATTAAAACCGCTCAAGGCACCGAGTGAGTCAGAGAACATCCGGCGATAGTCATTTCTCATCCTCGCTGATTCATGCCCTGCACTCGCTCCTTTAATGCGTCTGCCAATAATTTGGCAAAAGTAAAAAGGCCTTGAAGTAAGCGACTGGGCTTAATTTGTGACACGCGATAAAAAAAGACTTACGAGTGGAAGCGGGGGGTTGACAGGGGGGTCTGGGGCCAATTTCCCAATGGCCTTCGATTTCTCAAAGTAAATTGATGATAAAACCGCCGGCCCATTAGTGTGTCAGCCAGCGAAGGATCTGATAGTGTTTACTTTATGGCACCGCTAAAATGTTATTAGGAAAACCCGTCTCCCAGAAAGTACAGGCATATATGACGGTATTACAACTACAGCTGCATTTATGTCAGTGATGGGTGGGTGGGGGGTCTACGAAGACCAGGACTTTTCATTTTAAATCCATACGAAAAAAGATGGTAGGTGATGGTAGATGATAGATTCAATAGATATTAAATAGATTTTCACTTAAAAAATGGTAAATGTGCAGAAAACTTACTAAAAAAAAACATTGGTGGTGTTAAAATAGTATTATAACTGGTATATTTTGCTGCAACAATGCCTTCGTTCAGATTTATCCAGGTTTACACTCAAAATTTTATATCAAATTAAAAAAAAAAAAAAAAAAACCTCTTTGGCAGGTGACAGATTAATAATATATTGAATAGATTTTCACGTAAAAAAATGGCATATGTGCAGAAAACCTACTAAAATATCACTGATCGTGTTAAAAATAGTATTATAACTGTTATATTTTACTGTAACAATGCCATGGTTTAGATTTATCGAGGTTTAAACACAAAAATTTACATCAAATTTGAAAAAAAAAACAATAAAACTCTTTGGTAGATGACAGATTGACGGCAGATTAAATGGATTTTCACTTAAAAAATGGCATATGTGCAGAAAGCCTACTAAAATACCATTGATGGTGTTAAAAATAATATTATAACTGTTATATTTTACTGTAACAATGCCATGGTTTAGATTTATCCAGATTTAAACACAAAATGTTTCCATCAAATCTGAAAAAAAAAAAAAAAAAAAAAAAAAAAAAAAACCTCTGGAAGATGATGGATTGATGACAAAAAATAGATTTTTACTTAAAAAAATGGCATATGTGCAGAAAATTTACTGAAAAAAAACAGCAGTGTTAAAATAATATTATAACTATTATATTTACTGTAACAATGCCAGGACTTAGATTTATCCAGGTTTACACACAACATTTAATATCAAATCCAAAAACAAAACAAAAAAAAACAGTAAAACTGTTTGGTAGATGAGAGATTGACAACAGATTAAATAGATTTTCACTTAAGAAATGGCATATGTGCAGAAAACTTACTAAAAATAATATTATAACTGTTGTATTTTGCTGAAACGATGCCATGGTTTACATTTATCCAGGTTTACACACAAAAACAACTTGGTTAATGTCAGGGAAAGATTATGACTAAATCTAAAACTAAAAAAAAAAAAAAAAAAAAAAAAAGAAAACAAATATGACTATATTACAACTACAACTACATTTTTGTCTGTAATGCGATCTGCTGGTTGGGTGGATGATGGGTCTACAAAATCCGGGACTTTTATATAAAATTTGGAAAAAAAAAAAAAAAACAACTTTGGTAGATGACAGATTGATGATAGATTAAATAGATTTTCACTTCAAAAAGTAGCACGTGCAAAAAACCTACTGAAATACCACTGGTGGTGTTAAAAATCGTATTGTAACTGTTATATTTTGCAGCAACAATGCCATGGTTTGGATTTATCCAGGTTTACACACAAAAATACTAGTTAATGTCAGGGAAATACCGTGACCAAAATGAATTCATCCGTATTAACGTGTTAATTTTGACAGCCCTGAATAAAATACATAAACTAGGAAAGCACTCAGAGAGCGCAGACCTCCACCAAGGCAGTTACTGGTTAAGAGTAAATGAAGATGGCACACAGCACAGATAAAAAAAAAATTTCAGGTTCGCCTAAAAAAAAAAAGCTCTTTGAGGATAATTCTCCCTTTGGAATGATCCAGCTGCAGCTCTAAACCTTTACCAAATCATAGCACAATATGTAGACATTCTCTCTGCAAAGGCTGACTGATAAACTGAAGAAGAACAAAAAGGTAAAACCATGATGTGTAATTTATAATTTTCATAATCAACAGGAAATACAGATGCCTCCAGTCTCAAAGGTAATCAGTTTAGTCCCATGAGAGCAGACCCAGATTCATTCTACAGCCCATAAATGCCTGATCTTCAACTTTCTGAAAACTGATCCCAGACTAATCCCATTTACTTGTTTATGTAACTCTTGATTATTTTGCTGAAGACAGTTTGCGGCATCATGTCACAGCCTCCGTTCTGGCCAGTGACGCCTAAATTCGGTGCCATCTGGACGGAAGACAGTAAACATTTCTAGTCTTCCGCCTGCTAATTGTAGCTTTTTCTGTAACCCTTGGCTGTCCTGACTGAACAAACAGCGACTTACTCACCCTGTGCGATAAACACACTGCTTGTCTGCGTTTAGTGATGTTGATTTAGACGAGAGGGGAGACTCCAGATTACACTTCGGCCTTATCAATACGTGACCAAACCACCAATAAAATAACTGGATCTGAACCCTGGCCAAACAGACGTCTATTATTATTCAGCCGTTCAGTAAATGCATCAAGACGAAACCTTAGCATTTTCATTAAAAGTGTGTTGTTTTGGAAGACATTATGTCCTGTTTAACCCATAAAGACCCAGTGCTACTTTTGTGGCAATTCCAAATACATTTTTCTCTCTATTTAACCTTTCTTAAGTGATTTGTCACCATTTATCATCATACTATCTTCTGTAATTTGCTTTTTTTCAGTGACAATTTCCTAGATTTACAGGGTGGGGAAGCAAAATTTACAATATTTTGAGGCAGGGATTGAAAGAGAGTGTTTGACCAATTAGTTTATTGAAAGTCATGAGAATTTATTTGCCACAAGAAAATTTCCATAATAGAAAATGTTTTTATTCTATGTGTCCTCCTTCTTTCTCAATAACTGCCTTCACACGCTTCCTGAAACTTGCGCAAGTGTTCCTCAGATATTCAGGTGACAACTTCTCCCATTCTTCTTTAATAGTATCTTCCAGACTTTCTCGTAATAGTTTTGCTCATAGTCATTCTCTTCTTTCCATTATAAACAGTCTTTATGGACACTCCAACTATTTTTGAAATCTCCTTTGGTGTGACGAGTGCATTCAGCAAATCACACACTCTTTGACGTTTGCTTTCCTGATTACTCATATGGGCAAAAGTTTCTGAAAAGGTATGGATAATAGTGTTAGGTATGATTATGACATCAATATATGTTTGGTTTCAAAACAATTGACGTAGTGCCTGCTGAGAAAAAACAACTAAATGTTCGTTGTAAATTTTGCTTCCCCACCCTGTATTTTACAGATCATGTACTTTAATCATCATGGTTAGATTACATTTGAGGGTTATCATACCTAAAACAGAGAAAACTTGAGAAAAACAGACTTTTTCAGCAAATCTATCATTAACTGAACATAATCGCGACCGGAAAAGGCACCTGTTAATTATCTGTGATGCATTTGGATGTTTACGTCACCAAGACGTGATGACGCAGGGCTTAACTCCGCCCACTCTCCTAAACTGTCAATGAACTTAAGTTGACAGAATTTACTGAGTTTAGATAAGGACTTTCAAGTTAACCCATAAAGACCCAGTGCTACTTCTGTGGCAGTTCACAAATGAATTTTTCTCGATATTTAACCTTTCGTAAGTGATTTCTCAACATTTATTGTAATATCATCCTTTTTATTTTGAAAATTTTCAGTGTAAATCATGTATTTTTCTATATTTAATTCACTGATCATGCAGATGTTCATGAAAGTTCAGAGTAAATTCAAAGGTTATTATATCAACAGAGAAAACTGAAGAAAAAGTGACTTTTTTCGGTAAAATCTATCATTAACTGAACATAAACCCAGTGTGTCCATTCACTGTCATTGATGGGTTTTACTGGTGAATCAATGGTGTAGAAGATGACGGTGTTTCCATGGTAACTACGGAGCCTCTGAACGTCCAAATGGGTCATATCTGATGACCATGAAAAGACAAACTGTATTTCACACCAATTATTTACATGGATTGATAGGATTAGTGGATCAACAGGTATTAAACAGTTTAGATCAGTAGATGGTTTAGGTTTTTGAGGTTAACAGACTAAATACAGGGTTCTGGATGTTCTGAAACAATGAATTCTCCTCAATTTTCAAGTATTTTGCTCATTTTCTTTTCACTTTAGAAGGATTTGTTCACTTTAATGCTACATTTCAAGGGGTTTGGTTAAATTTTCCCTTATTTTTCTAGTATTTTGCTCATTTTATTCTAATTTTAGAAGGATTTGTTCAATTTAATGCCATATTTCAAGGGTTTTTGGTTCACTTTCTCTTTATTTTCTAGCATTTTGTTGATTTTACTCTCATTTTAGAACTTTTTCTACATATTATCCTATGAATAACTGAGGTGAAACTGCATTTTACACCAATTATTTACATGTATTGATAGCATTAGTGAATCACCAGGTATTAAACAGTTTACATCAGTGTTTTTTTTGTTTTTGTTTTTTTTTTGCCAGGGGGGGCTTAACCAACATAACCAACAAAATGAAAGTGAAACTTTACATACTTTCAACGTCCAACTCCTGGGTTCTATTCCTCTATTATCCAGCGGATTGTACACAAAATTTTCACAACTTCTAACCTGTATCCACTGGACCCCCTCCACTGCTCTATGGCACCCCCACAAATGCTGGGCCCCATGAATTTCTCACATTTACCCCCCCCGCCCCTTTCCAGTGCCCCAGTGCATGAGGATGTTCGCAAATTCTGAGACTGCCGACAGTTCAGTTCAGGTGAACGTTAGTGCCAATAATGTAGGATCTAGGTGGAAGAAAACTCAGTCACAACCTGCTGTTATTTCAATTGGTTGGTCGTCCCCCCTGAGGATGAAATTCATTGAGCAGAAGTAGGGATGTAAAAACCGAAAGGGGGGGGGGGGGGGGGGGGGGGGGGGGGTTATGCCCACACACCCCCCAACAAATCCCACCCTGCTTGTATTATCCTGAGAAAACTTCAATAAAAAGATCTTGATCCAAAAAAATGTGTTGTTTAGAGATTATGCATCTATAAAACCTCACATGTAATTGTTCATTTTCACCTCCTACTGCAATCCTGTCTTTTATTCAGCAGGAGAAGCACGTCACCGCCAGCGAGGAGTCAAATAAAGTTCTATCCCAGAAGAATGTAGACGCTCCCTCTTTATATCCAGGAGCATTCATCCTTTATCTTTTTTTCTGTGCCGTGGATCTGTACATCTGTAGCCATTTGAAACCACTAATCTGGGGTAAAACGGAGCTGATAAAACTTTGAACAGATGTTACCTTGGCAACCAGCTTCCTGTACTCACCTTGTTCAAAGATGTCAATCAAATGGTTTACGCTCCCGAGTGCACGACGGCGAGGTCTACAAACCAACGCTGCTTCATGTCTGCACATGTTAGTGGGTGTGAAACAGCCCGTAACACTGAAATCATTAAACTATAGAACCTGTTGTGATTCAGAAAAAAGGCTGAAAATGTTGAATATGGGCCAGAACAGGTGAAAGTGAACATCAGCGTCAAAAATTTAAAGGAGTAATATTTAGCTTTTTTTTTTTTTTTTAAATGGAATTATGCATTTTCAAACATTTCCCTGTGGTCTACATCAGTAGCGATTTCTCTCAGACTGCAAGGGAAGCCCGGCTTCCCCTAAAATTACTAAAATTAAATGGTTAAATATGTTTGGTTGTGTTGACATTTCATTGACTACAAATGTGTTAGAACACGTTCATCTCAAAGACGAGTTCGTTCAGAATCAGCATTATCACAAATCAACGGACTCGATGTTGTTCACTTCTCCTCCATTCCCGTGTCTCTGTTTTCTCATCCGATCTCTGCTCAGTGCATTTGTCCGTAGACGTCGGGCGTCTCTGGGCTTCAATGGGACTGAGTGGAACAGTTTTTTTCATTGCCTCAAAACTGGATGGCAATTGGATAAATGCCACGATGTTGTCCCACCCCCGGACGCCGGGCGTCTCTGGGGGTGAATGGAGCTGTGGGCGGAGCTCGGCCGGGCTGGACGCCAGAATCCCACGTACTGATTGTAGGATCAGCCGAAAGGCTGAATCCCGTTTGATTGACAGCTAGTTTGAGATCTACTCCTTCACTGACAGTTCAGTTTCATACCGTCGTGCATTCTGCTTGTGAAGTCGAGAGAGAAACCACTACGAAGTTACTCGTTCATTTCTTGCACTGTAAATAAAACACACTCATTGGACTTCCTTGTTTCAATTTAACATCATTTCAGCATTTTCTTGTTTCAGTTACATAATTTAATCATTTTTTGTTCGAGTTTAATATCGTTTTGTAGATAGTTAAATCAATCATACTGTTGGCTAGGTCGCAGTGAAAGGAGCATCTCTTGATTAAAAAGGCTGAAGTCTTACACTTGCAACACACTGGGCCAAGGCAGTCTAAGCAGCCTAGCTCTGCTGGACATTCAGAGGACACTGGTCCAGTCCTTGGAAAAGACGCCTACTTGGTACGATAAGGTCACTGAGCATTTTCTTAAAAAGGAATGGAGGGCCAAATTTATGTTCAAATAACTTGACAATTTTTTTTTGATGTAAGCCGACAATGAGCTTCCCCTCTCTGAAGGACAAGCAGCCGCCACTGGTCTACATAAACTGTAAATGCTCTGCTTGGGTCTGAATTCTTCATTAATTCAACTCCACAGGTCCATCTTCAACCCTATTTCTGAGTAATGACACTAGAATGGAGTGGTGGGCGGATCCATCCAAATATCGATAGTATCGATACCAAGTTGGTATCGATATCAGACCAATACTAGTGTGTTTTCTGGTGATCATTTTGTGCACTTTATTAATTGAAGAAAAAAATTCCAGACATGATAACATATGGGGAATTTTTTTTTTTTTTTCTGTTCGATTGTTTCTGAAAAAAATGTATTTTGACAATAAAGTATTTTCTATTACTACATTGCCCTGAGTCTGTCCTGGGTTTTACCTATAAAAAAAAAAGAAGGAAACATCCCAAAACACTTAAAGGTCATGAAAATTAATTGAGATTAAGTAATTCCACGATGCGTCCACCTTAATTATTGAAATGTATCAGTATCAGTATCAATATCAGCGACACTGGCCCTGCATTTACTTGGTATTGGATCAGTACCAAAATATGCAGTATCGCACACCACTACCAGAAAGGTTGTTTTGAGCATTGGCCCTTTAAATGCAAATGAGCCCCCCCCCCCCCCCCCCAGGTTGTTGACCGTGCTTTCTGTCCCGTTCAGCTACTTGTGATTGTTAATACAACCAACAACTGAACATTTTAGGTAATCAGCTCAAAGTTTGGACATATTTTCAGTTTGGACTACAACCACTGCTGCTGACAAACAGTTATGGCGTACTTGGAGAAATGTTCGTTGGAAGTTGTGACCTTATATGTGCAAATGTGATGAAACTAGTTATAAAACGTAACAAATTAAGCAGGAATTAAAACAGGTTGGAGAAATCCACTCGATTTTTGCCGGAATGAATGAATGTAAAGATAGCTTTGCAGCACCTGGAGGGTTCAAATTCAAACTTTATGAACTATTAGGGTCCAAAGACACAAATAAATGAACCAAAGACTAATAAAAGTGGGTTTAGCAAAATATGACACCTTTAAATAACTCTGAACAATAATTACTTACTTATATTGCTTGTATAGCGTTGTTATTACTATTATTACTTTATCATTTTGTTATAACTTCTGTTTAAGGGATGAAGTAGGATAAGCAAAAATAAGATGTTTGCTTCATTTTATTTTTTTTCAATCAATCAAATTGTATTTATATAGCGCTAAATCATAACAAAAGTTATCTCATGACACTTTACATATAGAACTGGTCGAATTCAGACCCTCAAGCCAATTTACAGAAACCCATCAGAATCCCCCATGAGAAAAATGGAGAAAATATTTAACTTAAAATCACACAAGTGGATCTGGAATAGTCCTATAATTATTATTTGTGTCATGAAATCATTAAAAGAGAGAAAATATCTGACTTCAAAACACACAAGAGAACATGTGACAGTATGTGATAAGTCATTTATGAAATGAAACAATTAAAATGGAGAAATTATGTCTCTAAAAACACAGCTGCCATCTGGAGAGCAAATAGTGGTGCCAATTAAACCAGTTTTCTAACTATTTCTTTTCATTTTTAATTGGTGTATATTATCACCTGCTAGCTTAAATTTAGTTATTTGGACAAACAAATTGGCAGAGACTTAAATAACTAAACTTAACTAAAAATTAAATAATAGGAAAACAAAGTTAGGAGTTATAATTAAATAGTAGGGGAGTAAAATAATTCCTGACAGTGCTAAATTGAGCTTGGTTTTCATTGTTTATTGGATCTAATTTCCTTTTAATTAGCGTTTCTATGATGTATAGAAATACTTTTCAGTTTTAAATAAACTGAAGTGTCTGTGTGTTTATTAAAAATAAAAGCAGAGGGTGAATATTTGATGCATTGAGTCTCGTCTCTGTGCACTTACAGACACAACGGGAGTCCAACTGGCATTTGGACTCACCAGCAATTAGCCAGGTGCATTTTGCTCCAAGAGTAGCATCTCCCCAAAGCAATTATTAACCACATAAAGGACACAATCCTGCTTCCCCAGGACTCCAGTCAGCAGCGGGGTTCACAGTGTACCATTTACTGAGACGGACTCTACGATGCATAGCCCAGAAATAAAAAAAGAGGAAACAATATAAAAGAAAATACACTTTTAGCCCTATAAATTTGCATCACATTGCCATATATCACACCTGCTTCAGATGGATGACCTTTTGGACTGTCTTTACTAGACGGAGTTGCCATGTGGGTGTTAGACTGAACCTCTGAATGTCCATCAGCGCTTCGGAGACGAGGAAGGACGGTGGACCATATGCATGATAATGAGAGTAAACAGTCTCTGTTAAGCTAATATTTTCTATAACCAAGGGTAAAGCAGTGCCCCCCATTTGAAGAGAAGGAAAACTCACTTCCTGCTTCTTCTAAAATATTTAAATATTCACAGTATGAAATGTAAAGGCTGTCAGGGCTGTCAGGGCGTTAAAATTTGCCTTGATGATGTCATGTCATTACAATGTTATGTCTTATCTTTATGATTCCATTGAATAAAGGCGGCCATACACCATGTGATTACTTCAATCGTTGCACACAGCTCCATCTCAAACTGTGCGAATCAATCATAAAGTCAGACTCACGATTCATGTTCTCACACTGTACGGACCGACGCTCGTATGCGACCTGACTGCTCACACTGTAGGACTATACGCCAGAGGACGCATGACACGTTCAAATGTTGTATCTGGAAATACAAAGTTAAAATACCAAGGAACCTGTAAGTGCGTAGACGATTGTGGATTGGCGTGAGTCACGAAATGGTAGTGCTAAACAAAAACCAACGAGCTGCTTTGGCAATATGTGCCATTATCTGCGGGGAATCAAAAAAGAAGAAAAGTTGACAACGTGTTTGGTGCAGGAATTGGTTGGCCAGACGTGGACAGTATGGGCTGTCAATCCTACAGCAAAGGGAACTAGAGGTAAACTGCAAAGCTAAATTGCACTAGGCCAATAGCCAGCTACTGTAAGCTTAGAATTAGCTTAGAGCAAGGTTATAATGGTTTTGGATTTTTAATTATAGTTTAGTTTTAATTAGTTTTGACTTTTTTTCTCTTATTCAGTTAGTTTTAATTAGTTTTTAGAGCAGGTTTGTTAGTTTTTATTAGTTATCATTTTTTTCTGAATGCTTAGTTTTAGTTTAGTTTAGTTTAATTTTAGTATTAGTTTTAGTTATTTCATATATTTTATCTTCCTCATCATCCTATTCAAAGAAATTAGTGAGGCGCGGATATGGGTTACCCTGGACACTTTATTTGGGGGTCGGGTTAGGGCGGCTCATGAACTGAGCAGAGACACAATGTACCGTACAATGTATAAATTCCCTATAGCAGGTTGAGGGGGGGGGGTGCAATTAGAGGTAAGATCTTAAGCCCAAGCCCGAGTCCGAGCCTGACCCGACCCGAATTTCGGGCCGGGTCGGGCCTAAAATGTCAATCATTACGTTCGGGTCGGGTCGGGTCGGGTCGGGCTTCTCTCTCGCTGACTTTTTTTTAATAAATATATGTTTATAAAAACTCACTGTGATGTTGCTACGCTAACATGTTGCTACGCTAACATCACAGTGCACTGAGGCGTTTCGAGGCCGTGAGTAGTTTTGGCCACGAGAGACCGTGGTCCGCAAAAACACAGAAGTCGCCTCATCACAACACGTACTGTACTAAACTCTTGCAATGACAGTTCAAAGAACTCCTTCCTGTCTCTGTCTATTATCCACCCGTCATTGTTCTTCTTTGTCTCTCTGCCTCTCTCTCTCTCTTAAAGTGCCGCGCTAGATTCTTAAGGACGTACTGCTGCTGTGGTTTATGGCCCAATTTTCAACCCGTCAAAATGACGGACAGCCTTAAATTTTTCCCGTCAACTCTTAAAAAAATCCGTCAATGATGGAAAATTGTCGGTTAATGTAACCTCTGCAGACACAGAAATATAAAAGATGTAAATGTTTATACAGTCTTGTTTAACTTAGATTTCGTTACAAAAGACAGGCTTTAATTTGTTATCATAAATCACCCCTCCTCCTCCCGAGTCCTCACAAATAAAATATGAAATTTCGGGTTTGCTTCGGGCTCGGGCCTGCAAATCAAGTTAATTGGTCGGGCTCGGGCTGGGTCGGGCTTTAATACCCGCGGGCCTGGGTCGGGTCGGGCTGGATTTTTTAGGCCCGATCTTACCTCTAGGTGCAATCCATACACAACGTCACTTACGTGAAACAATGCGAAAATGTGCAAAGCATGAGAGGAGATGCACAAAGCAGCCAGCAGTTAAAGCAGATAGAAACATATATAAACCAGCTAACCAGCAGTTAAAGCAGATAGGAACATATATAAACCACTTATAAACATATATAACCCAGTTCCTCGTCAGTAAACCACACCTTAGCAGATATCTCATCTCTTAATCATCTCCACTTCCATTATTAGCTAACTTTGCTTCAGTTCAGTTCAGCTAGCTGTAGCCAGTAACATCAAACGTTTTTGAACATTCTAACAGGTTCCATACCTCTGTAATTGGATTAGTTTTCCTCCTCCTCTTTTCTCCTCTTCTAAACTGTGCAGTTCAGGGCTTGGAAGGCCTTTTCATGGTGATAAACTCTCCAGTTTTAACCTGGATGCTAGTCCTGTCTGACTCTGTCCTTTAGCCCTGCTCTGTCTCTGTCACTCACGCGCACACACGGTACGCCAAAAAAAAAAAAAAAAAAAAAACGACCCATGTATCACTCCAGTAAACCCCAGACAGGACTGTGCTGCTGTGTCCCAGCTTTAGTCTGTATGTTCCAGGTAGAGTGGGGACCAGAAGACCACTGGAAACCACCAGTGACCAGACATGACAGACTGTGAAGTGTCGTATGGTGTCACCAGCTCAAACTGCTGGAGCCAAATAAATTAATTTCATATCAATCCGACATTGACAAAGACGAAAACGAAGGGAATTGTATCCATAATTTTTATACGTTTTAGTTAGTTTTGTAAGCTCACGATACAGTTTCAGTTAGTTATTGTTTTTTTTTTCTTTTAATTAGAGTTTTTATTAATTTCAGTTAACAAAAATGTTTTTTCAATTTTAGTTTTCGTCATTCCGTTCGTTTTCGTTAACGATTATAACCTTGGCTTAGAGTAGCTGGCTATTATTGTATTCGCGCATGCACAGTGTGAGAATTTGAGGCACATCGGCTCATGGCACTGCTTTGACAGTGCGATACCCTCACGAGGAGCGAGCAGGATTTCAAACAGCTCCGTTTTCCTTGCGAACACACGATTGCTGATCGTGAGGTAAAAAAAAAAAAGAACATATTTAGGACTAAAACCACCAACCACCATGCATCTGTATCATGATATCATCAAGTTCTCTTCTTCAAACTAAAACTCATATACGCTTATTTTAAAAGTCGGTCAAATAACACTGTCTTATAATGTTGACATACTGCATTGGCTGATAGTTTACATTATAGCTCTGTTAGCTTAGCTCTGTTAGCATAGCTCTGTTTTTTGACAGAAAACAGCGACAGTAAAACTGCAAATCACCTCTGTTTTCTGTTTGGTTTTTGTTGTCAGTAGCTGAACTAAAGATCTGTTTGGAATCCAACCATGGATCAACAAACGGCAACGTAAGCAAAGATAAGAACATCCCGTAATAACTTGATACCTTCCTAAGCCTCAAAATCAAATTGACTGATATTTCAGCATCAAACTCCATTCTTTATATTTACAGCTGAGTCCAGTGGAGAAAACCACAACAAATGATTTTAGCTTTTATCACTGACTCTAAAAGTTGTTTCTTAATGGTTCTCATCCAATCTGGACCTGTGGTGTTTGTTTCCTAATCATGGGAGAAAGGCAGAAACAACCAACAAATGAAACATCACATATGCCTTGTGCATTGTGGGAATGGCGACCAAGCGAAAACAGTTTCTCACAGATTCAGCAAGAAAACGAACCAGATCGCTACAACGTAAAATTCTCCACTCCACCAGGTTTGTTTTAAAGAATGAGTCAAGTTGGTGGATGGAGGTAAAGGCCACATTTGGGTTCAGCTGTGTGGAATTCCCATTCTCACAATATACTTTGCGACAAAATTTCTGAAAAGACCATTTTTTAATTTATCTGTTGTCCCTTGTATTATATTATATTATGGTGTTTTTATCATGCTTTTTACAGGTTTTATATTGGCATTTTTAGTGATATTTTAGTGATGTCTGATAACTTTTATTTATTTTAGTCTGTTTTATATCTATTTATTTCTAGTCTGTTCTAGTCTGTACCTGTCCATGTCTTTAGTCTGTGCTGTTTTTAATCTCTCCCCGTATGTGTCCTGTGGTTTGAATGTTTTTTTGTGTTTGAAATGCCCTCTCCACTGCAGAACAAATCTACCTACGAGTATTAATAAAGTCACCTTGAACCCTTGAAGGTCCGAGTGACGTTTCAGTTTGTTATGTACTGTATACAAACAGACTGCATTTATGATGGAGTCATCTTTGAAGTTGTTCATCGTAAGGGAAGTGATTGAGGTGCGTAAAGACTCATGCATTAGTGATAATTAAGCTATCACTGGGGTTTGACACATCTGATAAAAAATGTGTGATGAAAGTCAGATGTTACTTGAAAACTCCTAAACTCTTCACTTCATGTTTCTCTTCATGCCCCCCCCCCCCCCAACCCGTGATGTCAGCAGAGGATTTGAGGAAACGTTTCACAAAAATGAGGAATTCTCACCTCTGAGCTGTCATTTAAAATACATGCTGATAAAATATGATGTGTGGAACAGCTGCATTGTCACTGTATTTTATGCTCTGTCAGATGAGCACAGCAGTGTTTAGGTCAACTTATAATTGACTTCTAATTCAATTCACAATGGGTGCAATGTGTCGACTTGGCTGTGGACGGATGTCACACATAATTTAATCAACACTGCGTTCACGTGTGTCATGCATTTGATCATTTTAAATCACTAAAACCTCTTCTGAATGAGGAAAAGTTGAATTTCTAAAGCCCTGCTGGTGCTGTGGTTTGTCTAATCTC
Source organism: Sphaeramia orbicularis (assembly GCF_902148855.1). Taxonomy (NCBI): domain Eukaryota; kingdom Metazoa; phylum Chordata; class Actinopteri; order Kurtiformes; family Apogonidae; genus Sphaeramia; species Sphaeramia orbicularis. The sequence goes on along the minus strand of NC_043961.1, from coordinate 16,331,933 downwards.
ATGGTCTATCCTCGATTACAGCCTCCTTGATGTGCGTCCTTAAAGATGGTGGGATCAGATCGATGTCTGAGTTACAAGCAGGAGAAAAAAAACCCCAAGAGGAATGAGAAGTATCTACATGTCCTAAAAAATGGTTTGTTGATGATATTCACCATGAGCAGTGACAACTAGAGGGGTTAGAACCAACCACTACAGTATCTGTCATAGTTACAGTCTAGAACAGGGGGGTCAAACATGCGGCCTGTGGGATGAATTTGTGAAATCCAAAAATTACAGAAGTCGCTTTTTTTACACTGACCCTCAAATTGTGCGAATATAACTTGTGCATAAAATTTTGCCTAATGGAAAAATGACTATTTCGCTGAAACTCTTATTTTTCAATGAAAATTTTTTGTGCTGGCAAGACGTGGTTTTTTGGGCGTAGCACAAATGGTATATCACGTAAAACTGCAACAGAAAGATGTTTTTCCACAACTAGAGTCACATGAATAAAAAAAAAAACAAACAAAAAAAAAAAACGGATGTTGACGGACGTTACAACAAGCAAAGAAGAAGGGTTTTAAAAGAAGCAAGAATTAATGACATTTTTGTGGTTCTATACATGAAACCACCTGGTATTACAAAAACGTCTTCATTAAAATTAACCAAATTATTTTTAAATTTTGTACGTGATAGAGGGGTAATATATTATAATAATGAATATATCTGTAAATCAACACCATATTTACATTCGTTGCCATGGTTATGGAATGATTTCTCATGTCATCTTGTGATAATAAATAAACAAATAATCGCATTTGTGATTTAATGGAAAAATGGACACTTATGTTTTTTCGACATGTAGTAAATATCGGTAAAGTTTTGCGCAGATGTCCAATGGAAAAGTGACTAGTGAAGATATTAACAAAACCCATGAAATTCTACCACAATGACCTATAAATAATAATAACTCTAAAATGGTATCTGTTTTAGTGTAAAAATGTAAAATAACATGAAAATATTTATATTTACAAAGTATCCTTTTGGAAAAAAAAGGGACTAACCTGAAATGTCTAAAGAAAAGTATGTGTAATTGTACCAATATTCTGCCATTTTTGTGTATTTATAGATCCACTGTGATCTGTAAGTTGTTATGTACATGTGTAAATAATAAACTGAGGCAGAAAATTGTTAAAAATACAAGTATTTTTCTTTAAGAAATTCAGGTTCTCCATGTTATTCATGTGTTTTTTAAAGGATGCTTCATGTATGTAAACATTTTCACAATGCAATTCTACTTTTTCACTTCTCCTTCCTAACGCTAACACGACAATATTTTTTGCTCATTTATTTATGTCTATTTCTTCCATTAAACTGATAATATATTACCTATTACATAATGTGCAAATTGCTGTTCTAATTGTGTCTTAATAGAGAGTTTTAATATGTAAGATAGATAGATAGTAACTGACTTTTTTTCTTGGGAGAACCACTACAAAACAGAACACATGAGCCCATGGAAAGTTTTCAAAACATGGTGAATAAAAAGAACATGTGATGTGAGATTTTGAACATTCTGGGAAATAATTTACATATTCTGGGGAAAAAGTTACATATTTATATATGATAAACTAATACTGGGAAATAGTTTAATATGTATATACAGTCACAAAAAAATTATTAGACCATCAACTGTCAACAAAAACAATGGTTATGCAATCAAGTACTAACTCCTGTGTGTATCATGTGATTAAAACAGACAAAAAAGAAAACATGGAATGAATAAAAGCACTGTTTTTGTCAGTATGATGTCATAGATATTGACGCAAGAACTGAAGTGATTTTGGTTATGATCAATAAAACCATAGAAAATGACTAGACATGAGCTCTGAAATTAAACGCTTATGAGCTATTTTTGTTGTTATCATTGTATTTGTTCAAAAAAATGTACTTTTAGTTGTACCAGGCATTAAAATGAACAAGAAACTGAAGAAAAAAAGGGTGGTCTAATAATTTTTTCTGCGACTGTATGCTGCCCAATCCAGACGGAAACCAGTAAAAACTTGAAGTCAAGAAGGGGGGCTTCTGTCATGACTAGAATGATGTTTATAATATAATAAAAAAAAAAAAAAAAGAAGAAAAGGAAAAAGGGGTGTGGTCTATAGCTAAAATTTAACCTATATTTTGCGATATAAAAATGGTCTCCTAAAGTGGAAAAGATAGATAGATAGATAGATAGATAGATAGATAGATAGATAGATAGATAGATAGATAGATAGATAGATAGATAGATAGATAGATAGATAGATAGATAGATAGATAGATAGATAGATAGATAATTTTTTTCCTGTTACTTTTTCTTCTTCAGATTAATAAAGTATCCCATTTCTGATGATTATTTCACCGGTCCGACCCACTTGAGATCACGTTGCCGTATGTTTCCCCTGACCTAAAACCAGTTTGACACCTCTGGTCTAGAACACGGTTTTCATTTCCACGTCTGGGTTCCTGCTGATCTGCCTCCACGGTGCAGCTACAGAACCTCAGCGCTGCATCAGAAAACACCATGAAAACAAAAGCTGTGGATTTGTTGTAGCCACACCCAAAGCACTTTAATGCTTCCCTTCAGGGGTAAACACCTTCTTCAAAGGACTGAAGGATCCAGCACAAATATTTGCATGACTGCCAAAGCCGATAGAGATAAATACTCAAGGACTTTAAAAGATGGAGTTTAATGCAGGAAGGAGCAACGCTGGGACACGTCAGCACATCCTGCGGCAGCTGAGCGGACAGCTGATTGAGTGTGTCTGCTGTGAGGGGCCTAACAAACTTCATTTCTTCTTGCTACTGACATATTGAAATGTGCGTGTTTTTTTTTTTTTTTTTTGTGTGTGTGTGTGTGTGTGTTTTTTTTCTTTTTTAAGTCAGTTCTTCCATGGCTGACATGGCCCACTTACACACTCATCAGCAAAGACCTGCTCTGCTCTGCGCTCTCAGCTGCTTTGTTCCAGCTGATGTCATCTAAACCTCGTCCCTGCAGGGTTGTCTGGGGTAGATAAGACATCCCCTCCCTCTACTGGTCTCCTGCAGGAAAAGAAAAGGGGGGTGTGGGGGTGGGGGTGGGGGTTGCTGCTGCTATGAAGATGGATTACCCAGCTGGTGACACCGGTTCCCTTTCTGCTGAAGCCACTGTGGAGTGCTAACGCAATTAAGGCAATTAATCTTCAACAAAAGGGGTTCACAGCTACCCTCTTATGATTTTTCACCTTTTTGTACAGGTGCATAACCGAACAGACCTGCTAAGACATGCATGCGTACACACATTCAACCTGGATGCAACAATAATAAGCAAGATATACACAAAAAAACCCAAAACAAAACATGGAAACAAAACAAAGACACATATGTCACTTGTGTTTGTCACCAGTTTGCTGTTTGTTCTTCATTTGCATCGGTGGCCTGCTTTCTCTTAAGTCTACGAGGCCTGATTTGTGCAGTCCATCCATTACCAAACACTGGGTTGTGACCCACAGGTGGATCGCAGGAGATTTTAATTGGGTCGCCACGTAAATTTGCATTTTGAGCATTTAAAAAACAAAAAGCATGTTGTTAATGGAACTGCATGACAGCACAAGGCTAGTGTACATTATGGGTGTGTTCAAACCTGGAAAGTCCTTTGGTAGATTATTTGATTCAGATCGGATGTGTACTTTTTTTTTGTTTGTTTGGGTCGGATCGTATTCTCATCGCACTTTTTGCTAGTGGACCAAAATGTGTGAACAGAAGCACGCATGTGACGAACTGCGCTGGGATTGGACAGAAAAGTCAGGGGCGGGGTCAATCAGAGATGGCGGGTGTTTCACATTTTGAGATCCAGGTTAGGGTTGGTATGGGGGTCGTAAACGGCTCTGGGGGGGTTATACTTTGTGTTTCAACAAATACTTTTTTGTATTGTACTTTTGGAGAGGCACAATGAAAATAAATAAAAAACTGATCAAAAAAAAAAAAAAAAAAAAGAGATGGTAGGTGTTGATGAAAGAAAACAAACACGGAGGTCCTACATGCAGTTATTGTTTTCGGAATCTGTATTTTATTTTTACGGACATAAATTTACGAAAATAATGTCAACTGTCAAGAACAGCTCATTTGGAGCCAGTTTCGTAATATGAACATCCGACCAAATGTCAGTGAGACATTCAATTTCCTCATTGCTCCACGTCTGTCCACGGCTCATGGCTGCTGCTATTAGATCTGACTACCCATGAGGCTTGGCTACTTCCAGTGGCTACGGTGGCTCGTCAAGCACAAAAAGGTGTATGGTTTCATGGTTTGCTTTGGCTCGAGGCTGGTTATATTCACACCAGAAGTGAACCAGCACACAGTCCATTTGGTTGATTTGTAGCAGAGTTCGCATGTTTGTATTCACACCTAAAAAAAAGTCCAGACTTTCCGAGGAAACGAACTCTGGTCCATTTTAAATGGCCCAAACAAAGTAGGTGTGAGTACACCCTATGTTTGTTTGTTTCAATGACAGGCCTGTTAACTCCACCTAACTGTTGCATTTATTTCATTTAGTATAAACTATCTGATGCGTGCGTTTGTTCTGATTAAGGGGCAACCACCTTGGCTCCAAAATGAAGCCAAAGCAGAAGTATCTTAAAGTTTTAATACCACTAATAGCCACTAGATGCTGCTCAGAAAGACCCCAGAGCCCCCTTTGACTTACACAGAACTTCTCTGTAAATATAGTGAGTCAGTCATTTTCTTTCAGGAGTCATTAGTTTTACTTGGAACCTCTAATAAGTGATCTGGTCCTTCTCTAATTTCTTCCTCGGCTCATTTCTAGTTCAAATAGAAACTTTACTTTGTGAAGAGTTGGATTTTCAGGGTTTATTTTAATGTAGTAAATAGGGATGCACCGATACCACTTTTTTCCAGACCGAGTACAAGTACTTACATTTGAGTACTTGCCGATACCGAGTACCGATACGAGTACTTAATAATCCCATTCCAGTTCTTAGTTCCTTTTGTAAATGTGCTTTATTGTCGTTGTCATTAGTCTGACTGGAACAAAGTGCTGCTACTGACATTTAATGTGTTGGAATGAGCGTTTCTCAATTAATCCACCAGGGAGCGCCGCTCTGAATTAACCATACTGGACAAATACCATGAAGAAGAGTAAAGTTTTTTGAGAAGAAGAAGAAAGTCAGTAATAACAAACATGGAGACAACAGAGGCAATACTAATGTGATACTAATATTGCAGCGTTTTCGCTGGTAAAGTTTAACAGCTTAGCTTCAGCAGGAAGAGAAAAGAGAAATGAGAGATAAGTTTCATTTTCACTTCTGCTGGTGGCGGTCTGCGCTGCTCCGTACTCCCGGTGATGTTCTCCAACTGGGTACGCATCCACCAGCACCTGGAAAGTGGATGGAATGTACGCAGAGGACGGACAGAACACTGCGCCTGTTTCTGTCTGTGTCTGTAACGTTACTTGCAGTCAACGTTACTTTTATCAACGTCATTTATTTTGAAAAATCTCCACACTCTTCAAACTCTCCACACATTATTCCACCGCTGCGTACCTGCTGCACTGAACTGTGAATGTTTCACGGCCGTAAGTGGTATCGGTGCATTTATATCAGATATCTTTTACGAGTACAAATACGAGTACACAGACTGAGTATCGGAGCCGATGCCCGATACTCGTATCGTATCGGAGCATCCCTAGTAGTAAACACACATTTCTGCAGGTTTTTCCTTGACAAACAGCTTGACTGTAGTTCTGTTAATACATTACATCAACAAGACCATAGGCAGCTCTTGTTCAAGTTTACCATTTTACCCAGTCTGTAAGCTGGCATTTAGCATTAGCCTTCCTATAACTCCTTGGGCTCCTGTAGTTCTGCCCCTTTGGTCCAAATATGGCCACTTAGCTCCAAAAAGCCAACATGATGACGACCAAATCATGGCTCCTCTGTCCCCTAAAGATAAAAACTCCATGGTTTCAGTAACACATACTGTTGTTATTGAAACTACTACTGGTGAACCCAAATCCTGCAGTTTTATACTATTTTAAGTGGATATGGAAAAAAAACAAACAAACTCATGTCTACTTGATGTTATGGAAGTTCTTGCACCGCTGTATCAATGCAGATGTCTGAAATTGATAAAAATGCAAATGAAGTGGGAAAAAAAATAGCAATAAGTATCATTATATTTAAGTTGAGCTATTTTTTTATCCCATTTGCCAGTTGATACGGAAGCTGAATGTACTAAGTGTACCAGGTCTACATAATATTCTACGATGATGTGTGGATGCTAGCCATTTTACCACTAAATTCACTCTTTCTCATGATTTATGGACGAGGCCACTTATGAACTAGGCTGCAAAAGGTTTGTCATCTTTACAAAATGACTCCAGAGGAAAAAAAAAACAGGTTGTGAAATCGTGCTGTAACTGACCTCCAGGCAGGACGACTATTATGTGGGCAGCTGTTTAAAAGACAACTTTAGTAATGATTACCACAACAGATGCTAAACATTTTTATAGTGAGCGCACAACTGCGATGAGAGAAAAGAGAGTTTATAACAGCGAGTAAATGGGGAGCTGTAATGTGGGTTTGAAGCACCATAAAAAGTTACCTTGGCAATACAGTCCAGCATCGTAGAAAAAAAACAAAAACCCTCCCTTTAATGTAATGCAGCTGGGACGGCTGAATTTTAATAACAAATCTGCGCCTCTTTCTTTCTTGTTAATTTGGAAGCAACAGCACAGGTGGTCTGAGCCAGATAAAGACATTAAAACCTCCCCCTAAACATCAAACAGACTTGGAATGACCACAATAAAGACAGTGGAAGAGTTTATCTGCTTATTATCAGGATGATCTTCTGTTCCTTTTTCTGCTGTTTCAGAGCCGCTGTCTGATCTGAAACTAGGTTTTTTCTGCTTCAACAGAACTGGGAAACTGGTTCCACAGCAGAAACAACACTGGTCTAGACCTGTTACATCAGGGTCTGGAGGAAGAACCGTCATGACTGATAAGACCGACTAAACCTTTAAGACTGAGGGTTTGTCCTGGGTTACACTTTTAACCAGTAAAATCAACAGGAACAAAAGTTTTGTATATTGTCAATGTTTTTCAGTATAATTTTGTGTAGTTAGATTAGATTAGATTAGATTAGATTAGATTAGGTTAAATTAGGTTAGGTTAGGTTAGATTAGGTTGGGTTAGGTTAGGTTAGGTTAGGCTAGGTTAGGTTAGATTAGATTAGATTAGATTAGATTAGATTAGATTAGATTAGATTAGATTAGATTAGATTAGATTAGGTTAAATTAATTTAGAGTAGATTAGAGTAGGTTAGATTAGATTAGATTAGGTTAAATTAGGTTAGGTTAGGTTGGGTTAGGTTAGGCTAGGTTAGGTTAGATTAGATTAGATTAATTTAGAGTAGAGTAGATTAGATTAGATTAGATTAGATTAGGTTAAATTAATTTAGAGTAGATTAGAGTAGGTTAGATTAGATTAGGTTAGGTTAAATTAATTTAGAGTATATTAGAGTAGGTTAGGTTAGATTAGATTAGATTAGATTAGGTTAAATTAATTTAGAGTAGGTTAGGTTGGGTTAGGTTAGGTTAGGCTAGATTAAATTACATTAGATTAAATTAGGATAGGTTAGATTCGATTAGATTAGGTTAGGATAGATTACATTAAATTATATCTATCTATCTATCTATCTATCTATCTATCTATCTATCTATCTATCTATCTATCTATCTATATATATATATATATATATATATATATATATATATATATATAAAAGTTCTATATTGTAGTTTAATAATCACAGGATAAAAATTATAATAAAGAGATAACAGTAATTGTCATAATGATGTACAAGTAATATAAGTATGTAAGTATTAACAACAACAACAACAACAACAACAATAATAATAATAATAATAATAATAATAATAATAATAATAATAATAAGCAGTGGTTAGTCCAGGTGCTCTGAGGTTGGAGGTGTGATGGAGGAGCCTCAGGGCGTCTGAAGGGCACCAGCAGCGAAACCACAATGCAAATTCCCTGCCACTTTGTTTGACAAGCAATAACACTGCTTTGTATATATGCAAAGCCCGCTGAGACCGTGTGCACACAGGGCTGCTGTCAGGGACGGGAGTCACGCTACAGTGGTGACACCCGATGGGTGACCCCTGTCTGAAACCAGGCTCCGGGGCCAGACTTCACACTTCACTCCTACAGACACGCAAAGACACCGACACAGGAGAAATTCATCAGGTGTAGCTCACATCACGTCTCAGAGGTGGAACATGGCAGCTCACCCTCTGCTCCGCCAAAACTTAAAAAGGTGTCAGAAGAGAAATAATTTGATTTGTGGAGCCTTATCATCCCTGCTGAGGTGAAAAGTACTTGATTAGCACTTTGAATTTACCCAGCAGCACGTCTGTTTGGCCACCAGTGAAAAGCTGGTGATAAAACACAGCAAATCCCATTAACCAGTGTGCTGTTGGGTTTCCTGCTGGTTTCAGTCTGAGTTCAACACCACCGGTGGACGAACAACAATGACATATGTCACAGTCGCATGAAAAATGTCCACCACATCAGTTTAAACTAAAAAAAAATTGCATTTTCTCCCCATCTGACAGTCATACAAGGCTGTGCCTGAATTTGCATTAACAGAATATTCATATGGTCAAATCAAGAGTCTTACATGAGTGTGATTTTTACAATTATAAGACTGTATGTCCTCTGAGTATATGAGGATTGAATTTTAGTAAAGTTTCAGTGCCACACATACAATACATGCACCTTGTTTTCCTAATCTCACCTGTATATATCCCATAATACCTGTAAATATCCTATTTTACCTGTATATATCCCATATTACCTGTAAATATCCTGTATATATCCTATATTGCCTGTATATATTGTATATTACCTGTATATATCCTATGTTACCCATATATGTCCCATATTACCAGTATATATCCTGTATATAGCCTATATTGACTGTATATATCCTATATTATCTGCATATATCCCATAATACCTGTATATATCCTATACTGCCTGTATAAATCCTATATTATCTGTATATATCCTATATTACCCGTATATATCCCATATGACCTGTATACATCCTTTATATATCCTATATTATCTGTGTATATCCTATATTATCTGTATAAATCCCATATTACCTGTATATATCCTATATTGCCTGTATATATCCTATATTATCTGTATAAATCCCTTATTACCTGTATACATCCTTTATATATCCTATATTATCTGTATATATCCTATATTGCCCGTATATATCCCATATTATCTGTATACATCCTTGATATATCCTATATTACCTGTATATATCCTATATTATCTGTATATATGCCATAATACCTGTATATATCCTTTATTACCTGTATAAATCCTATATTATCTGTATAAATCTCATATTACCTGTATATAGCCTTTATTGCCTGTATATATTCTATATTATCTGTATATATTCTATAATACCAGTATATATTCTATGTTACCTGTATATATCGCATATTACCTGTATATATCCTATATTAGCTGTATAAATCCTATATTATCTGTATATATCCTATATTACCTATATATGACGTGTTTTTGCTGGGTTTTTTTGTTTTTTTTTTTACTGCAGATTTGCACAAGAAAAACCTGAATTCCCAGTTTGACAAGTATTATTTTCATATCTCCACATCATATGTTATGTCACATGTTTTTTTTAACTACTGCGGATGCTGTTAGCTCCATGTTTAACCCTTTAATCAATAATCAAATAGTATTATCAATGGAGACAGGGATACAACAGAAAATGAAGATTTTTTTGTTTTTCTTGCTGTTATTTTTTTCTATTGTTTTATGTCGTTTGTTTTATAATTATGATTTTATGATTGATGTCCTACACTTTGTTGTTCTTAAAGTGCATTATAAACAAAGTTGAGTTGAGAAAAGAGAGTCAAAGTTTTTCTAACTGCAGCTTTTTCACATTTCATTTGAACGACAGGTTGGAAACGTTATCACTTACACTTTGGCTGTTAGCATCAAGTGTCGTGTACGATTTAAACAACACCACCAAACTGAACATTACACCTGATTTAACTGCACAAAAATCCAGGTGCAAACAAGATCATGTATCTGAGGGCCTGTTAGCATAACCTACACCTGGTTCAAAGTGGAGGATGGGTGGAAGGAAAGTCCAACCGAGCTCACAGCCCCTTCAACAAGTACAAAAACGTGCAAATATTTCCTCACCTGTTACTTCCTCGAAGCGGTTCGCTGCCCTTCCTCCAGGAGATCACACCCCAAGGCGACATCTTGGGTTTGCATTCGATGAGCGCATCTCCTCCAACCTTCACCAGCGTCTGGCTCCTCAGTTGGTTGTGAGAAAAATCTGGAGCAACAGCTGAGACAGAAACAGCATATTGGAGAAAAAAAAAACAAACAAACCCTGACATTTCACATTTGTTTTACTGTTAATGATCTCAGAAAATTAATTTAACCCTTTTTTTCGGGCGCCACAACTTTTCATACACCGTCACTCAAACTACTGTAACTCTTGAACCGTTTACACAATTGACAAAATTCAAACAGCATCTAAAAGCTGAGATTGAGAGCTTTTGATTGATATATTACATGTTAGCGTAGAGTATTGACTGAGGGGGAGGGGTGGAAATGTGCAGAGCCACAAGCAGCAGAGTGCAGTCGGTGAGAGAGAAATGGTAGATTTTTATTACTGTTAGCAGCATTTTACAGAGGCTTTAGCTGTGTTTTAGTAGTGATTTCATGTAAATAATTGTATATAATAGTGAAAGTGCTGTTTTGGAGTGTTCTACTACTGTTCTACTTATTTGCATTTCAACTCTTTTCATGCATTAGTCTGATAATTGTAGAAATATATTAGACTCTGTCAGAAAGAAAAGATCTTCTGCTTTTTGTGTTGAACATCTTTTTCTCCCAAAAATGGGGAATATTTTCATATTTGTTTGCAGAACTATTATATCCATACATTCTTAATGACCCGAAGTTGAATTTAGAGGAAATCTCATTTAGAACGAAGATAAAAGTACCAAATAAAATAGCTGAAACTGGCCATTCCATGGCCTTCTCTAACATGTGTTATGAATAAATAGGCACTCATCAGTTCCATTGAGCATCGGGCTAATTCTGGAGGAATGGTTATAAGGAGGAAGTGCTTTCATCCATTCAACATCAGAATATGTTGACGCCTTCAGACATTTACTCAGAAAAGTGAATCCACTTTAACCATTGACACCGAAGTTACCATAATTCCTGAATCCTTATTAACACGCTACTGACAAAATCCAAATGTCATCTTTTAGCTGAGATTCGGTTCTTTCTATTGGTCTATAAACATTAGGGTAGAGGTCTGCATTGGCTGAGGGGGAGGGGTGGAAGTGGGTGGAGCTTACATCAGCAGAGTGCAGTCAGTGAGAGAGAGATGGAAGATGTTTTTTATAACTTTAGCGAGGTTTTAGCAGTGAATTCTCATAAATAATTGTGTAAAATAGTGATAGTGCAATAATGAAATAAAGCTAAATTAATGTAACTGTTTTTTTTTTCTTTCTGTCTACATGCTTTGTAAATGTATAAATTGTAATATTTTTACGTTGAGAAGTAAACGCGTTTTTAAAACAAATCTTAAGAAATCTGTAATCAATAATGAAACAAAGCTAAATTAATGTAACTGTTTTTTTTTTCTTTTCTGTCTACACGCTTTGTAAATGTATAAATTGTAATATTTTTATGTTGAGAAGTAATCACGTTATTTTTAAAAACAAATCTTAAGAAATTTGTAATCAATAATTAAATAATGCTAAATTAATGCATTTTTTTTTTCTTTTCTATCTATGCGCTTTGTAATTGTATACATCGTAATATTTTTACATTGAGAAGTAATCACGTTGTTTTTAAAACAAATCTTGAGAAATCTATAATCAATAATGAAACAATGCTAAATTAATGTAACTATGTTTTGTTTTGTTTTTTTCTGTCTATGTCAGGGGTGTCAAACTCATTTTAGTTCAGGGGCCACATTCAGCCCAATTCGATCACAAGTGGGCCAAACCATTAAAATAATAGCACAAAAACTTAGAAATAATGACAACCCCAAATTTTTCACTGCAAAAAATAACTTAAATAACTTAAATTCTGAAAATTTTTACACTTTACAAACTATCCAAAAAAAAAAAAAAAAAAAAAAAGATGTAAATAATCTAAAAAAAAAAAAACCCAGAAATTTCTGAAGAAAAATAAGCACAATTTTATCAATATTCTGCCTCAACTTATGATTTATACATGTGCATTACAGAACAGATCTACCAAGGCACAAAACATTTGTAAAAATTGCACTTATTTTTCTTTAGATATTTCAGGTTTTTACATATTTGCTCCATTTATTGACATTTTATTGTTAAAGGATTTCAGAATTTAATTTTCTTTGCAATAAATCAAAGAGAAAAAATTGGTGTTGCCATTATTTATAGGAATAATGTCTTTTTTTCACATTAAAGAAGAAAATTTGGAGTAATTATTTATAGGTTATAATGCTGTTATTTTCAAGTTTGATGCCCTTGACTTAAGATCTCTAGGGTAATTTTTGCACTTTGCAAATTCATCCCGTGGGCCGGATTGGAAGTTTTGGCGGGCCGGTTTTGACACCTGTGGTCTATGTGCTTTGTAAATGTAAAAATTGCAATACTTTAAAGCTGGGAATGGACCCCAGGAAGAACAGTCTCTGCTTTGGTAGTGACTAATGGGGATCCTGAAATAAAGAAAAAAGAAGAATAGTGCTGTTTTTGAGTGTTCTGCTCGTGTGGTTTGCCATGTTTTTATCAAGTTTCATAGTTTTTTCCCCCCACTGTTTTTATCAGTATATTTCCAGTTTGTATAGTTCATGGATAGTTGCTGTAAATATTATATAAATGTATGTATATATTTACATATATGTAAATCTATCTGCAGAGTTATCCAGGGCATAAAGAGACGAAGTGTCTGTATTTGAATCAGATGATGGATGTTTTTGTCAGTGAAACTAGACAGAAAGTGAACACAGACTATCGCAGGATCCAAATGACAAGAAAGAGCTCAAAATAAGAAGAAGAACATGGACACAGAATGATCTACACCAGGGGTCACCATCCCTGGTCCTCAAGATCTACTATCCTGCATGTTTTAGATGTATCCCTCTTCCAACACAACTGATTCAGATGATAAGCCTATCATCAAGCTCTGCAGAAGCCTGATAACAACCTGTCAGGTGTGTTCGAAGAAGGAAACATCTAAAACCTGCAGGATAGTAGATCTGGAGGAGCTCTGATCTAGGCAAACTACAATATTTGAGCACATGGAAAATAGCTGAAAGTTTATTTCTGTAATCTCATAAAGTGTCGTTCTGAACAATTACAGGTGTTTTTCATAATAAATATTCATTCATTCATCATCTGAACCTGCTTTATCCTCACTAGGGTCACTGGAGTCTATTCCAGCTACTTATGGGCAAAGGCGGGTTTTTTTTTTTTTTTTTTATAATAAAGATGATTTTTAAAAATTCAGTCTATTTTTTCTATAGCACTGTTTTAAGCATTAATTACATATAATAGCAATTATTAATGGACAGATATTGAAAGTTAAGTTCTTCCTGAAAAAAGGTGCAAAAGAATTGGCAAATAAAGCACAATTTTCAGACATTTTTATCGCAAAAAAAACAAAGAAATCTAGAGAGCCTGTTATAATGGTAGTCTTTAAAGGGTTAAGGTTTTTTCAGAGTATTAAAAATCTAAAATTGAGTCCATAAATACACCTAATTATTCTTTGTGCTTTTAGTAAAGGATAATCACAAAGCAGAACAGCGTCCAAAATGCATTTAATCACTTTCAATTCACTGCTATTGTCGCTCAAGCTGCATGTGATTTTTGGCCACGTTTTCATCGTCGAGAGAGAAATGTCAAGTGCTTTCGCCTTTCGCCTTTTGCCAGCTGATTGTTAAACACATGATAATTTTTCGCGGCAGGTGAACCACTTAAAAACAATACACACCCTGTTTGAACAGAGTGTACCTGTCTGGTTCTGTCTGTGTTTTTAGAGTCCACTTTGGCTTTTGTGTTGTCCGTTTGGAGCCTGGTTCCAGTCAGCAGCTGATCGGGATGTGAAGCGTTCAAGGCTGAATAGTGAATGAGTGTGGTGATTGACAGGCCGGACGGGGGAGAGGGCGGGGCTGGCGAACGGAGCGGCTGCCGGCGTACATTACTGTCAGCCGCGTGATTCATCTTATAATTAATGCTTTTCAATTAGTGGCCAATAAGAGAGAGGTCAGAGGTCATCGACAGTATCGAACAGAGGAAGGAGACGGGGGCAAACTTGAAAACAAATACGGATGAATGTAAACTCGTCGCCATGACAACGTGGATATTGTATTATTCCATGAACGCTTGAGCCAAAGCATAATATTAACATCCAATCAAGTGTGTGGTGCTTTCAGGGAGTTTAGTTTTCACAGTTTTTTTTATTTTTTTTTATCTATCAATATTAAAATAGATTAGATAGATTTAAATATTTTATACATATCGGCTAAAATTTGCTTAAAGGTCTTATTTATGTCTTTGTGCATAAGAAATCAATTTAAGCGAATCCCTAAAGGAACTTTGTGTTGGTAAATGCAAGTTCTGCAAATGTACAGGATTTCAGTTCTGTTCAACATGTTGATGGTCATATGAACTATGTTTTCACGTCAAAAATGTCCAATTTCATCACAATTAATGCTATATTTTCATGTCACAAATGGTCAAATTATATTTTAACTGAATTTACCTGAAAAACAAATATTCCATTCTTTTAGATTCTCCAATTTTTCTTACCAGATTCTATCCTACATATCACGTTTTATTTTTACAGGTTCAATATGGAGTATGGTGCTGATCCATCCTGCTTATGTTACACCAACACATACATTAAGAATGTCACACATCACTTTTGAAATCAACAGTTTTCTAATAATAAGCATTTTTATAAAGAAATAATAATTCTATATTGTTATTTACTCTTTAGTATGATGATAAACTATACAATAAATAATTCTGATCCTAGTTTTTGCACAGGGATCATTAGTGTAAACGGTGACATGGCTGCAGAGCATCAGTATGATGGGATCCGTAACAACCATGTCACATCCGTCCACTGACACATTTTGTGTTTTTGTGTCAGCTGTTATTGTTTTAGATCCACAATACTAACATTTATGAAGAAGAGGAGAATTAGCAATAGTAAGTATGTAAGTTTATTACTAATACAGTACTGGTACTGACCAGAGCATCATGGGTAATGTCACGTCCGTCCACCAACAAAAGTTTTCACATACACGTGCTATTCAAAATCCAATATTTCTGAAAATAGAGCTTCCACTGTCTAATAACCCTTTCATGCACAGGCCACTCCAGTGGTAAGCTCTTCTCCAGCTGTTCTCTTCTATATTTGTGGGTTTTGCTGTTTTAGTTCCATATCAGCCAACACAGTGGACACTTACGCACCATCCCATACACTGACATTCAGGCCATTACTGTAACTGTACTGTTCTTGATAAACCTGATCTGCACTAACATGTTTAAGTGTAAATCAATTGTTATTTGTTAGACTAGAAGGTTTTTCTTTTGCATTTTATCTCTATGAAGTGAGTAATTACTAGCATTAGAATACGTTAAAATGTGAGAAGACATCAGATTAGCAGCATTAAAAATGTTTTTATTTCATTGTTTTCATATCACTTTCTAATATTGGGTTTTAAACACGTTTGTATGCTTCAAAAATTAAATGCATGGATATTTTTGTAACTCCATAGAAAAAAAAAACTCGATCACATTGTTTTTTTCATGCCTAAGGAGGGATAAAAACACTGAAGAAAAAAAATCTTGACTAAGGTTCTCACAGTTCATGCATGAAAGGGATAATATCAGTAGTCTGTGCACAAATGGATTAGCATTATTTCAACACAGTTCTATGCATTTCTTACAACTTTTTTTTTTTTTGACAGAAATGGTCAGTCATTTGACCCCCAAAGTAAATTTTAGCCGATACATAAATTGTGGTTGCACATGTACGTGGTGTGATATTAAATACAACATCCTGCTGTCACTCATATTACATATGATGTTGTTTATTTATGGAAGTTCAATGATGTGGACATGTTCCTCACAGGACATATAGAGAATTTAGATACTGTTTCTCTCACCTTGTTAAGCTGCATTATGTAATAAATTCCCATTATGTAATAAAAGTTCAAAATGTAGTAAGAATGTCACGTCATCTTGTAATAAAGCCGCGTTATGTAATAAACTGACGCATTTTGTAATAAACTACCTCAATGCATTATGTAGTACATTTTTTCGCATTATGTAGTAAATTATTACAATTTGAGGTATTTATTACAAAATGCACTTGACACATTTTTATTTTCAGGAAAATGGACTGGAGCTTATCTCTGTGACATAACACACAATAAATGTTTGCTGTTCACTCTGAGGGTTTAGGGTTAGGTTGTCAAGGAACATTTTTCCAAGATGATAAGATACTGTATCAGACACAACTGACACGGCAATAGAATAACAATGTGATAAATTAATCTTTAAACTGTGTGGTTAAAGTTCTGATTACATTACCTGTAGCACCTATGACTAATTTCTTCTAAATTGCTCTGAAATTATATTAATTTGGATTGTTATTACATAATGAACCAGGTTATTACATTTTTTTATAAATAAAAATGTGTCAAGTGCATTTTGTAATAAATTTCTCAAATTGTAATAACTTACTACATAATGTGAAAAAATTTACTACATAATGCGTTGACGTAGTTTATGACAAAATGCGTCAGTTTATTACATAATGCGACTTTATTACAAGATGATGTGACATTCTTATTACATTTTGAACTTTTATTACATAATGGGAATTTATTACAAAATGTGGCTCAACACACCTTGTTAAGTGTCATGTATTAAAAAAAAAAAGAGGTAAAAATAGAATAAGAATAAATAAGCGGTATAAAGAATAAATTATAGCCGAATATAAAGTGTATATGCCAATCAGTTTACAGTCATTAAAGTGAATTTGTTTTACACTGTGTGACTTTTTTTTTTTTTCTTTCTTGGCTTTATTTATTTCCTTCAATAAATTGCAGTGTCCTGTTTATATGGGTAATTTTTTTTGGTAATTTCCTTTGCTAACATGTTCGAAATGAAGTCTATCTAACTGTCTGTCTGTAAAAATGTGTCAAGTGCATTTTGTAATAAATTTCTCAAATTGTAATAAGTTACTACATAATGTGAAAAAATTTACTATATAATGCGTTGACGTAGTTTATGACAAAATGCGTCAGTTTATTACATAATGTGACTTTATTACAAGGTGACGTGACATTCTTATTACATTTTGAACTTTTATTACATAATGGGAATTTATTACAAAGTGTGGCTCGACACACCTTGTTAAGTGTCATGTATTAAAAAAAGAGGTAAAAATAGAATAAGATTAAATTATAGCCGAATATAAAGTGTGTATGCCAGTCAATTTACAGTCATTAAAGTGAATTTGTTTTACACTGTGTGACTTTTTTTTTTTTTCTTTCTTGGCTTTATTTATTTCCTTCAATATATTGCCGTGTCCTGTTTATATGGGTAATTTTTTGGTAATTTCTTTTGCTAACATGTTCGAAATGAAGTCTATCTATCTGTCTGTCTGTAAAAATGTGTCAAGTGCATTTTGTAATAAATTTCTCAAATTGTAATAACTTACTACATAATGTGAAAAAATTTACTATATAATGCGTTGACGTAGTTTATTACATAACGCGTCAGTTTATTACATAATGTGACTTTATTACAAGATGACGTGACATTCTTATTACATTTTGAACTTTTACTACATAATGGGAATTTATTACAAAATGTGGCTCAACACACCTTGTTAAGTGTCATGCGTTAAAAAAAAGAGGCAAAAATAGAGTAAGAATAAATAAGCGGTATAAAGAATAAATTATAGCCGAATATAAAGTGTATATGCCAGTCAATTTACAGTCATTAAAGTGAATTTGTTTTACACTGTGTGACTTTTTTTTTTTTTCTTTCTTGGCTTTATTTATTTCCTTCAATATATTGCAGTGTCCTGTTTATATGGGTAATTTTTTGGTAATTTCTTTTGCTAACATGTTCGAAATGAAGTCTATCTAACTGTCTGTCTGTAAAAATGTGTCAAGTGCATTTTGTAATAAATTTCTCAAATTGTAATAACTTACTACATAATGTGAAAAAATTTACTATATAATGCGTTGACGTAGTTTATTACATAACGCGTCAGTTTATTACATAATGCGACTTTATTACAAGATGACGAGACATTCTTATTACATTTTGAACTTTTATTACATAATGGGAATTTATTACAAAATGTGGCTCAACAGACCTTGTTAAGTGTCATGTATTAAAAAAAAAGAGGTAAAAATAGAATAAGAATAAATAAGCGGTATAAAGAATAAATTATAGCCGAATATAAAGTGTATATGCCAATCAATTTACAGTCATTAAAGTGAATTTGTTTTACACTGTGTGACTTTTTTTTTTTCTTTCTTGGCTTTATTTATTTCCTTCAATATATTGCAGTGTCCTGTTTATATGGGTAATTT
The DNA here is from genome assembly GCF_902148855.1 of Sphaeramia orbicularis. Taxonomy (NCBI): domain Eukaryota; kingdom Metazoa; phylum Chordata; class Actinopteri; order Kurtiformes; family Apogonidae; genus Sphaeramia; species Sphaeramia orbicularis. The sequence goes on along the minus strand of NC_043961.1, from coordinate 16,313,204 downwards.
TTTTGGTAATTTCTTTTGCTAACATGTTCGAAATGAAGTCTATCTAACTGTCTGTCTGTAAAAATGTGTCAAGTGCATTTTGTAATAAATTTCTCAAATTGTAATAAGTTACTACATAATGTGAAAAAAATGACTATATAATGCAAAAATGTAGTTTATTACATAATGCGGCTTTATTACAAGCTGACGTGACATTCTTATTACATTTTGAACTTTTACTACATAATGGGAATTTATTACAAAATGTGGCTCAACACACCTCCCCCAGTCCCTATCTCTATCGCTCTCTCTTTTTCCCCTTCTCTACTCTCTCTCTTTAACCCCAACTGGTCAAGGCAGACGGCCATCCTCCAGGAGTCTGGGTCTGCTCGAGGTTTCTGCCTGTTAAAGGGAAGTTTTTCCTCGCCACTGTCACCAGTCACAAGTGTTTGCTCCTGGAGGATTCTGTTGGGTTTCTGTAGAATTGACTTAGAGTCTGGTTTTGACCAACTATATATGTAAAATGTCAAGAGATAACTTTTTTGTGATCTGGCGCTATATAAATAAAATTTGATTGATTGAGTGATTTAATTGGTTTTCCCCTGTAAGTCGCTTTGGAAAAAAAAAGCGTCTGCCAAATGCGTAAACAGTACACCTTGTTAAGTGTCATGCGTTAAAAAAAAGAGGCAAAAATAGAGTAAGAATAAATAACCGGTATAAAGAATAAATTATAGCCGAATATAAAGTGTATACGCCAATCAATTTACAGTGATTAAAGTGAATTTGTGATGAATAACATGAATCATACATCAATAACATCCTGATTCTACACATAATGATGACGTACTGAAACCCCTCCCGCATCATCACCCCCTCCCCCAACACACACACACACCCTTGTACGTGGTCTTACCTATAACTCTGAGCTCTGCGTTGGAGTAGACTTCACCGTGCTTGTTCCCGGCGACACACTGGTACATCCCAGTGTCGGACAGGGTCAGTCGGCTGATTGACAACGCACCATTGGCGACTTGTATACGCTCCTGTGGACAAAACACACACACACACACACACACACACACATACATGAAGCTTTAATATGCCTTATTCCCAGTGCTCATCTACATAAAAACAGCCAGCCACTGGGCCAGTGAATTATGGTCTGCATGTGACAGACGTGGCAATAAATCTAGGTTTTCATCACTAATGGAGGGAAAGGCTTGGGTGGATGGAGGCAGGCTAGCAGAAAATGACCCTAATCAATCTGCATGTTTATGAGAGTGAAATAAAACCATGGCCTATTTATATCTGCGCCTGAACCACGGGGCCTGTTTCCCCTTCAGCAGGAGGGGAAGGAACAGGGGAAGGAAAATGGTAACATCTGAGCAGAACTGCATTGGGAAAATTGCTTTTCTGATAGGTATGGCCCGCACATACTAAGTGCTATGTACGTGGTCATGCTGTACCCCCTCGTCTGTTCGAGGCTATCGTTTTGTGCCCGGGGAAGTCTTCCTCGTCACTGAGCCATCAAATTAAGATCTATTTAAAGATGGCCAGGCCTGACGAAGTAAAAAAAAAAAAAAAAAAAAACTTGGACATTTGATCCTCAAACCACATTTAACCCCTTGTAGACGGCTGTTGTAAATTCACATCAATGTTCCACTGTTTTTTGTGATGACGTGCAGCTTAACACGAGTATCAGAGGTGTCAAACATACGGCCCCTGGGCCAAAACCACAACGTTAAAGGGTCCAAAAGACCCACAAGACCCAAACATCCACTGCCCACCAAAAGCATCTACTAGAGTAGAATAGAATAGAATAGAATAGAATAGAATGAAATAGAACAGAATAGAATAGAACAGAATAGAATGAAATCGAATAGAATAGCATGAAATAAAATAGAATAGAATGAAACAGAATACAATAGAAAAGAACAGAATGAAATAGAATAGAATAGAACAGAAGAGAATAGAATGAAATAGAACAGAATATAATAGAATAGAATAGTAGAAGAGAATAGAAGAGAATAGAAGAGAAAAGAACAGAAAGAAATAGAATAGAATAGAATAGAATAGAATAGAATAGAATAGAATAGAATAGAATAGAATAGAATAGAATAGAATAGAATCTTTATTGTCACTGTCACAGGAACAATGAAAATTTGTTAAAAATTAGTACACTGCTTAAAATCTAAGCAATGTAGGAAAGCTAAAAGATTAAAAATTTAACATACATATACTACTAAAGTACTATAAAACTACTGATATACTACACTAATATAATTACAAATGTTTATTTACTGAACTGTAAAGCTCTAAACTATCAATACATGTACATAATTAGTGTAAAATACACTTTGTCATCTTTTCATGGTCATCAGATATGACCCATTTGGACATTCAGAGGCTCTGTAGTTACCGTGTAAACACCGTCATCTTCTACAACACTGATTCACCGGTAAAACCCATGGAGTTGGATCAATGACAGTGGATGGACACACTGGGTTTATGTTCAGTTAATGATAGATTTTACTGAAAAAAGTCACTTTTTCTTCAGTTTTCTCTGTTTTGATATAATAACCTTTGAATTCACTCTGAGCTTTTACAAACATCTACATGATTAGTGAATTAAATATAGAAAAATACATGACTTACACTGGAAATTTTCAAAATAAAGAGGATAATATTACAATAAATGGTGAGAAATCACTTAAGAGAAGTTAAATATAGAGTAAAATTCATTTGTGAACTGCCACAAAGTAGCCCTGGATCTTTTTGGGTTAAGTTGAAAATCCTTGTTGAAGTAATTCAGTAAATTCTGTCAACTTAACTTCAGTGACAGTTGAGGAGAGTGGGCGGAGTTAAGCCCTGTGTCATCACATTTTGGTGACGTAAACATCCAAATGCATCACAGATAATTGACAGGTGCCTTTTCTGGTCGTGAACTTATCATTGCTATTTTGCACCGTGTTTTGAAGCAGGGAATTCATTTTATAACGAACATTACGCATTTATTTTGTTTAAGAAAGTGCCTCAACTGTATGCACTTCCACTGTTTGAAATTACTTTTTCATCAGTTTTTGTCAGTTGTTTCAGACACAAAGTATTGTTAAAGAATCACAATGAAATAGTTATACACTATGTGACATTTGTTTTTTCTTTTTTTGTTGATTTATTTCCTTCGATATATTGCAGCGTCCTGTTTATACGGGTAATTTCTTTTGCCACCTTATGTTTGAAATGAAGTCGGTCTGTCTGATACATTAAGCCTCAACTTTAATCTGAGCTTCAATGAACATCTATATGATCTGTAAATTATATATATATATATATATATATATATATATATATATATATATATATATATATATATATATATATATATATGGTATATATATATATATATATATGGTAGTTCCTAAATGAATTTTTCTCTATATTTAACCTTTCTTAAGTGATTTTGCCCCGTTTATTATAACATTATCCGTTGTATTTTGCATTTTTTCAATGCAACATTTAATTTACCGATTATGTACAGGGTGGGGAAGCAAAATTTACAATATTTTGAGGCAGGGATTGAAAGACAGTGTATGACCAATTAGTTTATTGAAAGTCATGAGAATTTATTTGCCACAAGAAAATTTCCATAATAGAAAATGTTTTTATTCTATGTGTCCTCCTTCTTTCTCAATAACTGCCTTCACACGCTTCCTGAAACTTGCGCAAGTGTTCCTCAAATATTGGGGTGACAACTTCTCCCATTCTTCTTTAATAGTATCTTCCAGACTTTCTCGTAATAGTTTTGCTCATTGTCATTCTCTTCTTTCCATTATAAACAGTCTTTATGGACACTCCAACTATTTTTGAAATCTCCTTTGGTGTGACGAGTGCATTCAGCAAATCACACACTCTTTGACGTTTGCTTTCCTGATTACTCATATAGGCAAAAGTTTGTGAAAAGGTATGGATAATAGTGTTAGGTATGATTATGACATCGATATATGTTTGATTTCAAAACAATTGACGTAGTGCCTGCTGAGAAAAAACAACTAAATGTTCATTGTAAATTTTGCCTCCCCACCCTGTATATATGTATATATATATATATATATATATATATATATATATATGTGTGTGTGTGTGTGTGTGTGTGTGTGTGTGTATATATATATGTGTGTGTGTCTGTGTGTCTGTGTGTGTGTGTAAAAACATGATTTCCATTGAAAAAACACAGTACAGAGGATAATCTTGTAATAAACAATGCAAAATCACTTAAGAAAGGTTAAATATGGAGAAAAATTCATTTTTGCACTGCCACAAAAGTAGCACTGGGTCTTTATAAGTTCACTTGAAAATCCTTGTCGAACTAACTCTAATCATCCAAATACATCACAGACAATTGACAGGTGCCTTTGCCGGTTGCGAACTTATCGTTCCTCTTTTGTGCCTTGTTTTGAAGCAGGGAAAACATTTTATGATGAACATTACGCACTTACTTTGTTTAAGAAAGTGCCTCAGCTTTATGCACTTCCACTGTTTGAAATGACTTTTTCTTGGGGTTGGACAATGTGAGCTCACCTTCTTCCTACTCGCACACAAAGTATTGTTATTGAACCACAATGAAATAGTTTTACACTGTGTGACACTTGTTTTTTTCTTTTTTGGTTGATTTATTTCCTTCAATATATTGCAGTGTCCTGTTTATATGGGTAATTTTTTTGGGTAATTTCTTTTGCTAACGTTCGAAATGAAGTCTATCTGTCTGTCTGTCTGTCTAATACATTAACCCTCAACTTCAATCTGAGCTTTAATGAATATCTACATAATCAGTAAATTACTTACATACATACGAAAATACATGATTTACATAGAAAAAAACGCAAAATACAGAGGAAAATTTTAGAATAAATGGTGTGAAATCACTTAAGAAAGGTTAAATATACAGAAAAATTCATTTGTAAACTGCCACAAAAGTAGCACTGGGTCTTTATGGGTTAACTTGAAAATCCTCATCGAATTAACTCAGTAAATTCTGTCGACTTAGCTTCAGTGACAGTTGAGAAGAGTGGGCGGAGTTAAGCCCTGCGTCATCACGGTTTGGTGATAATTGACAGGTGCCTTTTCCAGTCGCTAACTTATCGTTCCTCTTTTGCACGTTGTTTTGAAAGAGGGAATACATTTTATGACAAATATTAGGCATTTATTTTGTTTAAGAAAGTGCCTCAACTGACTTCCACAAACTTCCACTGTTAGAAATGACTTTTTCTTCAGTTTTCTCTGTTTCTGTTGGTGTCGAGTCATGTAAAATTGGGGTTGGACAATATGAGCTCGGCTTCTTCCTACTCGTTTTCAGACACAAAGTATAGTTAAAGAACCAAGATGAAATAATTATACACTGTGTGACATTTGTTTTTTTCTTTTATGGTTGATTTATTTCCTTCAATATATTGCAGCGTCCTGCCTATCAGCCTGCCCATGGGCAGAAAAAATTATATTAATATTCATCTCCTATAAAAATATAATAAATCAGGACAGTGGATGTTTTTTTCAACTTTTGCTCAAAGTTTAGAACCCTAATATTAATAAAAGTACATCTAAAGTGTATTTTAGTGCAAACTTTAATGTTCAAACATGATTTTTAATCTTTGTGGGGTGAAATATACGCTATTAAAAATCTCCGACACAAACAATTAATTTATGCATATCGTCGTCAATCCAGCCGGAAAAAAAAAACAGGCGAGGATAAAAAATTCTAATTTCTCTTTTAGTTTGTTACAGTTTACTCAGGCATAGTAATAGAAAAAAAACAAAAAACTTGAATTTTTATAATTTTTATTATGAAAAACTGCAAATGGGATTACAGAAATAAACATTCAACTATTTTACATATGCTCAAACATTTGTTTGTCTAGATCATTCTCTGCCCATGTTCTTCTTATTTTTAGCCATTTCTAGTCATTTTTAGCCTGTGTGATTTTCTAGTCTAACTGCAGTCGTGGAAAAAATTATTAGACTATCAAAAATCGCCAAAAACAATGGTTATGCAATCAAGTACTAACTCCTGTGTGTATCATGTGACTAAAAGAGACAGAAAAGAAAACATGGAATGCCTAAAAGCACTGTTTTTGTCAGTACAATGCTATAGATACTGATGTAAGAACTGAAGGGATTTTGGTTTTTATCAAGAAAACATGGAAAAATGAATAGATATCAGCTCTGAAATTAAACTCTTACGAGCTATTTTTGTTGTTCTCATTATATTTGTCCAAACAAATGTACCTTTAGTTGTACCAGGCATTAAAATGAACACAAAATTGAAGAAAACAAGGGGTGGTCTGATCATTTTTTCCGTGACTGTATACAATATTTTAGACAATGGGAATAGATTCTGTGAGGTCTCTAAATGTCCATAGACACCAAGAACATCCATATGAATCTTATTAGAGTGAAGTAATTCTTCATTTACTTTGGGTATGTCTTTTTAGGTGTTTTTCCCCTGAAAATATGGTCAGGGTTAAACAGGTTAAATTGGTAATTTTTGGGTAATTTCTTTTGCTAACATGTTCGAAATGAAGTCTGTCTGTCTGATACATTAACTCTCAACTTTAATTTGAGCTTTAATGAACATCTACAGGGTGGGGAAGCAAAATTTACAATGAACGAATGAAAGTTGTTTTTTCTCAGCAGGCACTACGTCAATTGTTTTGAAACCAAACATATATCGATGTCACACAAATGCTACTAAAATACTACTAAAATATACAAGCTAACGCTGTACAACAGACAGAAGAAATATATACAACATATAAGGATTTACACACACACACACACACACACACACACACACACACATATATATATATATATATATATATATACATATATACAGGGTGGGGAGGCAAAATTTACAATGAACATTTAGTTGTTTTTTCTCAGCAGGCACTACGTCAATTGCTTTGAAACCAAACATATATTGATGTCATAATCATACCTAACACTATTATCCATACCTTTTCACAAACTTTTGCCCATATGAGTAATCAGGAAAGCAAACGTCAAAGAGTGTGTGATTTGCTGAATGCACTCGTCACACCAAAGGAGATTTCAAAAATAGTTGGAGTGTCCATAAAGACTGTTTATAATGGAAAGAAGAGAATGACTATGAGCAAAACTATTACCAGAAAGTCTGGAAGATACTATTAAAGAAGAATGGGAGAAGTTGTCACCCGAATATTTGAGGAACACTTGCGCAAGTTTCAGGAAGCGTGTGAAGGCAGTTATTGAGAAAGAAGGAGGACATATAGAATAAAAACATTTTCTATTATGGAAATTTTCTTGTGGCAAATAAATTCTCATGACTTTCAATAAACTAATTGGTCATACACTGTCTTTCAATCCCTGCCTCAAAATATTGTAAATGTTGCTTCCCCACCCTGTACATAATCGGTAAATTAAATGTTGCATTGAAAAAATGCAAAATACAACGGATAATGTTATAATAAACGGGGCAAAATCACTTAAGAAAGGTTAAATATAGAGAAAAATTCATTTAGGAACTACCATAAAAGTAGTACTGGGCCTTTAAGGGTTAATTTAAGACGTGCTCCGTAATTGTCGGCAGCGAGGGGTTATCTTTCCGAGTTCAGGTTCTCACTCAGCGACTTCACCACCGTATTAAATCCTTGAGCACTTTTTCCTCCATCTCCATGTCACGTTGTGCCTCCTCGTGCCCTTCATCTCCCTGTGTTTTCCTCAGGCTCACCCATAATGTCATTAAAAACTATTTCCATAGGGGTGTGTGAACGGGCCTGAACTCCAGTCACGGGGGATTAAGGTACTGTCACATAAAAAGAGAGACTGTCCTCGCCCAAAAAGATCACAAACTAATCCTGTGTTAGAGCAGGTTGTGCCTCCATTTCCATAACGCTCGGCGGCTCCGGATGTGCAGGGGCGAATATCCCTGCTGGCAAGGGAGGCAAATGGTGGCGTATATCAGTCTGTGCATGGAAAGCACTCCCGTTTATGGCTGCTATTAATTAAGCATGACGTTACTCTCAAATCAGCAGTTTTTCATGCAGGGACCTGGGGGGACCATCTGTACGCCTTATGCTGAAGGAAAATGATTGGCAATGTCATTTGGCAACAACACTGGGTCGAATCGATTGATATAAAACGACCCCAAAAAAAGAAAAAAGAAACGTGTGAAAGAATAGATGTGGTGAAGGAATGTTGAGCCTCTGGAACGTGGATTTAAGCTGCAGCTACTGAAACGCTGATTCTAACAAGACCGTGTGTTCGAAACAGGACAATAAAACTACACTTTAGTCAGTGTTAACTAAGAGATTTCCTAAATGTATCTGACTAGAAATCAATAAAAGACTAAAATAAAGGGAAAATCAATAGTAATGGAGTTGACTGAATCCGCACTTCATGTATTTAAAAGCAAAAGCTACATTTCCTTGTGTTTTCTAAAGCAAATATAATGTACGTCATGACCATGCATCACTTCTACATCTGTTTACGCCATTCTACAATGTTACCATTTTAGCAGATGCAGTGATGTGCAAAAAAATTCATTTCTCATTCTCTTAAGATAAAATAAAAACATTGATTCCATGAAAACTTTGCACTGAGGTGATTTAGAAAGTTTAACCCGATAAGGACAACCATTAAAACAGGCCTAGATTTCTTTATGTTGTTTTTGCAATAAAAGTGTCAGAAAAGTGTTTTTGCCAATTCTTTTGCACTTAACTTTCCATATGTATCTATGAAATATCATTATTACATGTAAGAAAAACTTTCAGTATTTATCCATGAATTATCATTATTATATATAAGAAAAACTTTCAATATTTATCCATGAATTATAATTATTATATGTAAGAAAAACTTTCAGTATTTATCCATAAATTATCATTATTATATATAAGAAAAACTTTCAATATTTATCAACGAATTATAATTATTATATGTAGGAAATGCTTAAAACAGGCCTAGATTTCTTTATGTTGTTTTTGCAATAAAAGTGTAGGAAAAGTGGCTTTTTTGCCAATTCTTTTGCACTCAACTTTTAATATGTATCCATGAATGATCATTATTATATATGAGAAAAAAATTTAATTTTTATCCATGAATTATCATTATTATATATAAGAAAATCTTTCAATATGTATCCATGAATCATCATTATTATATATAAGAAAAACTTTCAATATTTACCCATGAATTATTATTATTATATGTAGGAAATGCTTAAAACTGTGTCCTATAGTAAAAAAAAAAAAAAAAAAAAAAGAAAACCTTGAATTTTTATAATTTTTATTATGAAAAACTGTAAATGTTAATAATTAAACTTTATGGGATTATAGAAATAAACATTCAACTATTTTATATATGCTCAAACATTTGTTTGTCTAGATCATTCTCTGTTCATGTTCTTCTTATTTTTAGCTATTTCTAGTCATTTTTAGCCTGTGTGATTTTCTAGTCTAACTACAGTCGTGGAAAAAAATATTATACCATCAAAAATCATCAAAAACAACGGTTATGCAATCAAGTACTAATTCCTGTGTGTATCATGTGACTAAAACAGACAGAAAAGAAAACATGGAATGCTTAAAAGCATTGTTTTTGTCAGTACAATGCCATGGATACTGGTGTAAGAACTGAAGTGATTTTGGTTTTTACCAAAAATGATGGAAAATGTCTGGATATCAGCTCTGAAATTAAACTCTAATGAGCTGTTTTTGTTGTTCTCATTATATTTGTCCAAACAAATGTACCTTTAGTTGTACCAGGCATTAAAATGAACAAGAAATTGAAGAAAACAAGGGGTTGTTTAATAATTTTTTCCGCGACTGCATCAATAAACTACAAAAAGTAGAAAAATACAGATAAAACAGTGAAAAAAAGCAGCAAAACTCAATAAAAACACAGCAAAACACACTAGTAGACTACTCCAAATCATCACCATCACTGTTAAATACAATTATTCACAAGTATTCACTGCAAAAACCTCGCTAAAATGCTGCTAAAAGTAATAAAATTCTACCATCTCTCTCTCACCGACTGCACTGTGCTGCTCTTGGCTCCGCCCACTTCCACCCCTCCCCCTCAGCCAAAGCAGACCATTTAAGATCAACAATAACTAACATCACTCAGGTAAAAGTGACTCTAAGCCTAACCTCTGCCAGCAGGTACTAGAGTCGACTGATTCTAATTCTATTTCTGGGTGAAGTTCTTAAGCATCTGCTGCCCGACAGAAACAACCACGTTACAAGTACACTAAGACATCGGTGAGGTGCTTCTCTAAATGGACTAAATCCTGTTTCATGGTGGAGTCTCCCTTTAATTGCGCAGCCACTTAATCCTGCAGCTATTGTCAATAAAGCAGCAGAGTGAGGTCCTCCAGATAAAAAAAAAAAAAAAAAAAAAACTACTACAGCCACGAGAAAAGAGGGATTCCAATAAACCAGCGCTCTCACTGAACAGGACGGCAACACAATGCAGCAATATTTCAAGTGTCATTCTTTGTGAAAGCAGCAGAAAAAGTGAAACACGGCAGCATTAAGCGCTTGTCCAATGAGGAGACACATAATCATGAAGCTAAATTAGAAGTAACGAAGGGTGAAATACTGAGAAGAGAGGGAGATTCTGTTTTCTGTCACATATACAGCATAAACACTAACCTGCACAGAGATTTATTAAAGGTTTGCACGTGTAAAAACATGTGCAAACTTGACTGCACATGCAAAAACATGTTGTAACTTACCTACACTGCAAAAATCAACATCTTACCAAGTGTATTTTTCTCATTTCTAGTCAAAATATCTCATCACACGAAACCAGGGTTTTTCAACCTTGGGGTCGGGACCCCATGTGGGGTTGCCTGGAATTCAAATGGGGTTGCCTGAAATTTCTAGTAATTGATAAAAAATGAATACTTACTACTAAAAAATTACAATATATAGCCTAAATGTTGCCTAAAATTAATGTTTATTTGCAACATAGTATAGCAAACTATTACACGATCAAAAACAAATTAATTTTAGCCAAAAAAAAAAAAAAGTCTGTTTTGAATGTCTGGAGTTGCCTGAAATTTTTAATAATTTATGAAAAAGAAAACAAATAAATAAAAATTAAAACTTACTAATAAAAATTTGCATTATATAGCCTAAATGTTGCCTAAAATTAACGTTTATTTGCAACATAGTATAGCAAACTATTACACGATCAAAAACAAATTAATTTTAGCCAAAAAAAAAAAAAAGTCTCTGTTTTGAATGTCTGGGGTTGCCTGAAATTTTTAATAATTTATAAAAAAGAAAACAAATAAATAAAAATTGAAACTTACTAATAAAAATTTTCATTATATAGCCTAAATGTTGCCTAAAATTAACGTTTATTTGCAACATAGTATAGCAAACTATTACACGATCAAAAACAAATTAATTTTAGCCAAAAAAAAAAAAAAAGTCTCTGTTTTGAATGTCTGGGGTTGCCTGAAATTTTTAATAATTTATAAAAAAGAAAACAAATAAATAAAAATTAAAACTTACTAATAAAAATTTGCATTATATAGCCTAAATGTTGCCTAAAATTAACGTTTATTTGCAACATAGTATAGCAAACTATTACACGATCAAAAACAAATTAATTTTAGCCAAAAAAAAAAAAAAGTCTCTGTTTTGAAAGTCTGGGGTTGCCTGAAATTTTTAATAATTTATAAAAAAGAAAACAAATAAATAAAAATTAAAACTTACTAATAAAAATTTGCATTATATAGCCTAAATGTTGCCTAAAATTAACATTTATTTGCAACATAGTATAGCAAACTATTACACGATCAAAACAAATTAATTTTAGCCAAAAAAAAAAAAAAGTCTCTGTTTTGAATGTCTGGGGTTGCCTGAAATTTTTAATAATTTATAAAAAAGAAAACAAATAAATAAAAATTGAAACTTACTAATAAAATTTGCATTATATAGCCTAAATGTTGCCTAAAATTAACGTTTATTTGCAACATAGTATAGCAAACTATTACACGATCAAAAACAAATTAATTTTAGCCAAAAAAAAAAAAAAAGTCTCTGTTTTGAATGTCTGGGGTTGCCTGAAATTTCTAATAATTTATAAAAAAAAAAAAAAAAAAAAAAATTGAAATTAAACTTACTACTTAACTTTTATTTGCGACATATTATAGCAAAATATTACATGATCAAAAACAAATTAATTTTAGCCAAAAAAAAAAAAGTCACTTTTAAAGTCTTTGAAAAGGTTCGTTAAGTATCTTTGTGTTATTTATGCAATAAATTATATAAATGTTTCAAATTGGATTTTGTATTTTTTTGTGTATTTTTCGGCCTTTTGTGTAGATATAGTAGGTTAAAGTGAAAAAAAGAATAGGCAGATGACATAGATGAAGTTGTGCTGAAAAAAAAGATACTAAACATGGATATAATAAACATTTTTTTAAATATAGTATATAAAGGCAAAATCAAAAGTCCATAAAAATGGCCAAAAAAGGCTCAGACCCTTAAGGGTTAAAATAAGATATAATCACCTAAAGAGTAACTTTTCAGTGAGATATAAGAGCTTATTTTTAGACAATAGGTCTTGAAAATCTTATTTCAAGAAGTCTTACCAAGATCGTGTTCACTTGTTCTATTGGCAGATTTTTTTACTTGAATTAAACAAAAAATCTTGAATGAAGCAAAAAAAGTAAAAAAAAAAAAAAAAAAAAAAAAAAGAATGAATAAGTAAAATAGTGATATCACAAGATGCAAAGCGGGCTAAGAGCAATAAAATACAACCATCATAAAAAAAAAAAAAAAGAAATTAAAATATGGTAAAAAAAAAAAAAAAAAAACCCAAAAAAAACAATATAGGAAATCTAAAAAACATCTCACTCACTGATTAAAAGCTAACGAGAAAAAGTGCGTTTTTAGCAGAGGCGATTTCTCATAGACTGCAAGGGAAGCTCGGCTTCCCCTAAAATCACAAAAATTAAATGGTCAAATATGTAAATATATATGTGTTGACATTTCATTGACTACAAATGTGTTAGAACCCGTTCATCTCACAGACGAGTTTGTTCAGAATCAGATTTATCACAAATCAGCAGACTCGATGTTGTTCACTTCTCATACATTCCCGTTGTGCTGTTTTCTCATTCGATCTCTGCTCAGTGCATTTGCCCGTAGACGCTCAGCGTCCATGCACTTCAATGGGACTGAGTGGAACAGTTTTTTTCATTGCCTCAAAACTGGACGGTAATTGGATAAATGCCACAATGTTGTCCCGCCCCTGGACGCTCGGCGTCTCTGGAGGTGAATGGAGCTGTGGGCGGAGCTCGGCCGGGCTGGACGCCGGGCTTCCACGTGCTGATTGGAGGATGAGTCGAAAGGCTGAATCCCATTTGACTGACAGCTGTTTTGAGATCTACTCCTTCACTGACACAGTTCAGTTTAATACCATCGTGCATTCTGCTGTGAAATCGAGAGAGAAACCACTACAAAATGATTTGTTCATTTCTTGCACTGTAAATAAAACACACTCAATGTACTTCCTTGTTTCAATTTAACATAATTTCAACATTTTCTTGTTTACTTCGTACGATAAGGTCACTGACCATTGTCTTAAAAAGGAACAGAGGGCCGAATTTATGTTTAAATACACTGTAAGACCAAATAAGTTGAGTTTACTTTAAAAATTTGACTAAACTGGTTACCTTAAAAAATTTAAGTAATGAGTAATGACAACTTGAGTGTATTAAACTTAAATGCTCGATTTGAATGGAATTACTATTTTAAGTACAACACACTAAATGCCAAATTAATTTAACTTAACATTTGTTGTAATGTCAATTGCTTTGTATAATCATTAACTTAATATCATCAGTTCATTGTACACAATTCCAAGCTGGTTTAAATTTCAAATCTTGTGCAATATAAATTGCTTTGTATAATTAAACCCAATATACTATAATATGGATGGAAGTTAAGCAGGAAGTTAGCTCAGTGTAATTTGCTAGGACAGTAAGTGCTTTTACTTTGGCAAGGTGTAAAGATTTACATTGAACTAGCGCAATATAGGTTGAACAGGAAATCCATTGTTCTTCCTATGGCTCTCACTCATGGTGCAGCTCCACAAAAATACAAAAACAAACACAAAAAGTCCAAAAAACACTGACATACACACATTCAGTCCAAATTAACAAACACTAACACCACAACCCCGCTGAACCCCTGCACAGAAAAAGAACACATTTTCAACAACAGGCCCAATACCCACAATGCACTGTGGAGATAAAAAGGTGTGGTCATGACTAAAACTTGGTGATTTAATGCCATTCAACTTAAAGTTTTTTGTACTTTCTACTATGTCTACAAATTAGTAGAATATACTGAACATTTTATAGTAATTGAATAAAACTTAAATCATTTAAGCACATTGTAATTAAAGCATTTTAGTAAATACAAAGTCTGAGCTTAGAGTGTCACTTGACTTTTTTTTTTTATGTAAGCTGACAATGAGCTTCCCCTCTGTGAAAGACAAGCAGCCGTCACTGGATTTTAGATGGGATTTAAATACAAAGACTGAGCCTGCCCAACACCATCAGATTGGACCCTTTGGTGGGCCGGTTTTGTCCCACGGGTTGCATGTTTGACACCCCTAGTGTAAAGTTTCCAAAAAGTGGGTTATATTTATCCTCATGACTCAGTTAGTTTATAAATTGATCTTTCTGTTTGTGTTCATCCAAAGTTAGATAAGTGTCAGCAGAAATATTCCCGTGAACTATGTAATCAGAAAGGTCTCGATTGATTCAGTGCAATAAATAAGGACAAATGGTGCACGCTCTTCCCACTGCTGCTTACATCATTGACCTTTCCCTCTTCCACTCATTAAGCCTCTGTGGTTAATGGTGGCATTTCAAACAATGCAACACCTTTGCTGATTAATCCCTCCACCCATGCATTCTGAATATAACCATTTATTACATCTACATCCAGAAAATCTGCCAAAATAATAATAAATAATAAAAATAAATAAATCAACAGTCACTGCAACCTTTAATCACGCATCCCAGAAGGCCTAGCGTGGCGATGTGTGGCAGTCTGATCGCATTCATTACCTCTGAGGATTACTATTTAAGCCCATTTGCCTATTTTATTAAATCAGCTCTCCTAATATTTACTGTCTAATGAAAAACCCATTAATTACAACGATAAAAGGTGTATTTTTTTCCCCCCTCCTATTAAAAAACAGATGGGCTAAACAAACAAACGAACAAACAAACACAAAAGCACAAGTTTTATAAAGGTTTTGATAAACATGTTAGCTACCGGCGAAACAGATTGTTGATTATTCCTCCTTGAAAACAAGCCAAAATCTGGTTTTAAGAGAAAAAAAAAAAAAAAAAAAAAAAGAAAAGGGAAGCTTTTGCTGTGAGTTTTGCCTCAAGTAAAACAACGACAGCCTGGTTTCATTCCAAACACATGTGTAACATTCAAGTACTGATCAATATCCTCTGCTGTGTT
The DNA here is from genome assembly GCF_902148855.1 of Sphaeramia orbicularis. NCBI lineage: Eukaryota > Metazoa > Chordata > Actinopteri > Kurtiformes > Apogonidae > Sphaeramia > Sphaeramia orbicularis. The sequence continues at coordinate 16,297,686 of NC_043961.1, read as the reverse complement.
TGGGCCTTTTTCTCGCATAATGAAGAAAATTAACATAATGTGTGTTTATTTATAAGGTGTAAGCTCCACTGTGTCCACTCAGTCTAGTCCAACATCCAGGATAAAACAGCCGATAGAATAATACAAAATAAGTGTAAAATCAAACCTGGTTCTGGTAGAAAACTCAACTTTGGGTCATTTTTGTTCAAGCTGTTGATCATTTTGTTTTTATACTTGATTATTTTGGTCATTTTTACTCATGTTGCTTGTTCTTTTATTGGTTTTTATTCAATATTTTGATTATTTTTGTTCATTTTGGTGATTATTTTGTTCTTTGAATATTTGGTCATTTTTACTCATGTTGCTTGTTATGTTACTGTATTTTTTGGTTCAATTTCTTGATGATTTTGTTCATTTTGTTGGTTATTTTGTTGTTTTATTTGATTATTTGGTCATTTTAATTCATGTTGCTTGTTATTTTATTGTTTTTTGGTTCAATCTCTTGATAATTTTGTTCATTTTTGTTCATTTTGTTGATTATTTTGTTCTTTTAGTTGATTATTTTGGTCATTTTTACTCATGTTGCTTGTTATTTTATTGATTTTTGTTCAGTTTCTTGACAATTTTGTTCTTTTAGTTGATTATTTTGTTCATTTTTACTCATGTTCCTTGTTCTTCTATTGATTTTTGTTCAATATCTTGATTATTTTGTTCATTTTTGTTCATTTTGTTTTGTTATTTTGTTCTTTTAGTTGATTAGTTTGGACATTTTTATCATGTTCCTTGTTATTTTAGAGATTTTTAAACAATTTCTTGATGATTTTGTTCATTTTTGTGATTATTTTGTTCTTTTATTTGATTATTTTGTTAATTTTTGTTCATTTTGTTGATTATTTTGTTCTTTGATTATTTGGTCATTTTTACTCATGTTGCTTGTTATTTTATTGTTTTGTTTGTTCAATTTCGTTATGATTTTGTTCATTTTTGGTCATTTTGTTGATTATTTTGTTCTTTCAGTTGATTATTTTGGTCATTTTTACTCATGTTTTTGTTCAGTTTCTTGATAATTTTCTTCTTTTAGTTGATTATTTTGTTCATTTTTACTCATGTTGCTTGTTCTTTTATTGATTTTTGTTCAATATCTTGATTATTGTGTTCATTTTTGTTCATTTTGTTGATTGTTTTGTTCTTTTAGTTGATTATTTTAGACATTTTTACTTATGTTGCTTGTTATTTTATTGATTTTTTTTTCAGTTTCTTGATAATTTTGTTCTTTCAGTTGATTACTTTGCTCATTTTTACTCATATTGCTTACTATTTTATTGATTTTTGTTCAATGCCTTGATTATTTTGGTCATTTTTGTTCATTTTTTTGATAATTTTGTTCTTTTAGTATATTATTTTGTTCATTTTTACTCATGTTGCTTGTTTTTTGTTATTGATTTCTGTTCAATTTCTTGATTATTTTGTACATTTTTGTTCATTTTGTTAAATATTT
>NC_043961.1:16268709-16293709 GCF_902148855.1 Sphaeramia orbicularis | reverse complement strand
ACCACAATATGCCAGTTGTTATTGCTTATGATGAACACAACAGGCTTTTTGCTTTGTTTATTTATTTGGCAACATATACAATACATTCTTCTGAATGAACAACTCATAAAAACCTGAACAAATGACCAAACTGGAGTGAAAAAACAAAACATCTGCTGAGATCTGCGGCCATTTATGTACCACTCTTATTAAGTACATAGTATTTTTTTTTTAAATAGGCACTTTAACAGTGAAGGGTTGAATTTTACAATGATTTAGATTTATTTTGTGCTTCTTTGAGCTATTTTGGACCATTTGGCGAGTGGGACTGGACCATTTGGCAGGTGGGACTAGATCATTTGGTGGGTGGGACTGGACCATTTGACGGGTGGGACTGGGCCTTTGGTGGGTGGGATTGGACCTTTTAGCGGATGGGATTGGACCCTTTGGTGGGTGGGACTGGACCATTTGGCGGATGGGATTGGACCCTTTGGTGGTTGGGATTGGACCCTTGGGGGTTGGGATTGGACCCTTTGGCGGGTGGGATTGGACCATTTGGTGGGTGGGATTGGATCCTTTGGCAGGTGGGACTGGATCCTTTGGTGGGTGAGATTGGACCTTTTGGCGGGTTTGGCGAGTGGAATTGGACCTTTTGGTGAGTACGACTGGACCCTTTGGTTTGTGGGATTGGACCCTTTGGCGGGTGGGATTGGACCATTTGGTGGGTGGGATTGGATCCTTTGGCGGGTGGGATTGGATCCTTTGTCGGGTGGGATTGGATCCTTTGGTGGGTGAGATTGGACCTTTTGGCGGGTTTGGTGAGTGGAATTGGACCTTTTGGTGAGTACGACTGGACCCTTTGGTTTGTGGGATTGGACCCTTTGGCGGGTGGGATTGGACCATTTGGTGGGTGGGATTGGATCCTTTGGCAGGTGGGACTGGATCCTTTGGTGGGTGAGATTGGACCTTTTGGCGGGTTTGGCGAGTGGAATTGGACCTTTTGGTGAGTACGACTGGACCCTTTGGTTTGTGGGATTGGACCCTTTGGCGGGTGGGATTGGACCATTTGGTGGGTGGGATTGGATCCTTTGGCGGGTGGGATTGGATCCTTTGTTGGGTGGGATTGGATCCTTTGGTGGGTGAGATTGGACCTTTTGGCGGGTTTGGTGAGTGGAATTGGACCTTTTGGTGAGTACGACTGGACCCTTTGGTGGGTGGGATTGGACCCTTTGGCGGGTGGGATTGGACCATTTGGTGGGTGGGATTGGACCTTTTGGCGGGTTTGGTGAGTGGAATTGGACCTTTTGGTGAGTACGACTGGACCCTTTGGTGGTTGGAATTGGACCCTTTGGAGGAAGGGATTGGAGACTTTGATGGGTGGGATTGGACCATTTGATGAGTATGATTGGACCCTTTGGTGGGTGGGATTGGACCTTGGGATTGGACCCTTTGGTGGGTGCGATTGGACCCTTTGGTGGGTGCGATTGGACCCTTTGGTGGGTGCGATCGGACCCTTTAGTGGGTGGGATCGGACCATTTGGCGGGTGGGATTGGACCTTTTGGTGGGTGGGATTGGACCATTTTGTGAGTATGATTGGACCCTTTGGTGGGTGGGATTGGACCCTTTGGTGGGTGGGATCAGACCCTTTAGTGGGTGGGATCAGACCCTTTAGTGGGTGGGATCAGACCCTTTGGTGGGTGGGATTAGACCCTTTAGTGGGTGGGATCAGACCCTTTAGTGGGTGGGATCAGACTCTTGGGCGGGTGGGACTGGACCCTTTGGTGGGCCGGTTTTATCCCATGGGCTGTATATTTGACACCTGTGATTTAGCATGACACTAAATGACAGCACAGTGTGGAACAGAACGGTCTTTGTCATTTTTTATCGGTTTAAGTGATGTCAAAAGCCCCTTTAGCAGCAGAAATCCTGAAATAGGACGGATACAGGCTTCAAGAAACAAGACGACAGCAGGCACATGATTATTATGAGGATTCACCATTCTGTTTAGGTTTTATAAATGTTGGTTGGGCATCATCTGTCTGTCAGTGTCCAGTTGACTCTACCCAAAACGACATGGTAACAATGTTCATGTTCTAACCTTAGTTCCATTACTAACCTCATGGCAATGACGCTTTATGACCAATTGGATGTGATATGTGTAATTTTCCCCCTGGTTACTGCCTGTCAGGCTGTCACCTTATTAGAGGTATGTGAAGCTATATGCAGCGAAGGAAATCTACAGGCTCTGTGGAGGGGGGGAAAACTCTCCTCCTTTACATGTCATATTATTTTTTTTGGATTTGTTCGCTATTAAAAACACATTTTTATTTATACTCCGTCATCTCGTGAATAGACACTAATTGGCGAATGAAGGTGAACTTTGTAGTGAAGACAAAAATATCATTAAAAAGCAAAGATTTATCATAAAGTACGGCCACTGTTGAGGAAATTAAATCTGCAAAGAGAGTCAGAATTTACATTTTCTAGTGTAAACACCTGTCAGTCAGTTGAGGTATTATACTAGTTTTGTCCTCTGGGTTGAACTCTTCCTTCTTAGTGTGCTTATGCTAAAGCAAAAGTGATGAAAACCAGATCCTTATACATTAGTGTGACTAGCGGTGCCATAAATCCGCTGCATTCAATACAATCTGAGTAAACGATGGCGTAATTATACAGGAGAGGAATTGATTCTTGCTGCGTCATCCAAGTAACTCAAGGCTAGTTAATGATTGAAGCAAAAAAAGCACCACATAAAACTAGATCTTTAGACTCTGCGTACTCCTCTGATGGTGTCTCGGTCAACCTTCTATCACACTAGGCCAGTGGCAGCCAAGAGTAATGGCCGACTACACTTTTCCATTCCACAGACTTCACCTAATGCCACTCTCAAGGACTGACCTTTGTGGAGGCTTTTCAGTAACAGTACAAATCCTACTGTAATTGGCCTCTGCTATACAGTATTTCACCTTTGGGTTAAGCGGTGAGAAATTCAATAACTGAAAATGTATCTGTACACGATCTCTGTGCATTAACAGCTTCAGTGTGTGAGAGTGCATGTGTACATGGAGGTGTATGGTCTTATGGGTTAACGGACACAGTGAGTACGCGCCTTCGGTCAGATATTGTGCTGTACGTCTGAGTCATGAACAAATGTGACTTTAAAGGAGTGATATTTTGCTTTTTTAAATAGAATTATGCATTTTCAAACATTTCCCTGTGGTCTGCATAAACTGTAAATGCTCTGCTTGGGTCTGAATTCTTCATTAATTCAACTCCACAGGTCCATCTTCAACCCTATTTCTGAGTAATGACACCAGAAAGGTCGTTTTGAGCGCTGGCCCTTTAAATGCAAATGAGCCACTTCAGGCCCCGCCCCCTCCAGGTTGTTGGCTGTGCTGCTCTGTCTTGTTCAACCAATAACTAAACAATTTAGGTAATCGGCTTGAAGTGTGGACATATTTTCAGTATGGACTACAACCGCTGCTGCTGATAAAAAATTATATCGTACTCGGAGAAATGTTGGTCGGAAGTCTAGACCTTATATGTGCAAATGTCATGATGTAACTAGTTATAAAACGTAACAAATTAAGCAGGAATTAAAACAGGTTGTAGACACCCACTCAGTTTTTGCCAAAATGAATATAAAGACAGTTTTGCAGCACCTGGAGGGTTCAAATTCAAACTTTTTGAACTATTAGGGTCCAAATACACAAATAAATGAACCAAAGACTAATAAAAGCGGGTTTAGCAAAATATAAGCCCTTTAAGTTTTACCTATCATTTCTCAAATAGGCTCATTTGTTTATCTTAAGAACTCTGTTTTATGGAACTGTTTACAAAATTTCAATATGGCTTGTAGAAAAAAAGATATAAAGATATAATCAATATAAAATGAAACCTAAAAAGGACTAAAATACGTAAATGCACTATTAACTTTAATAATAATATATTTTCTTGCTTGTATCAGTGATATTTTAAGTCTGTGAATCTGTCAGAACTAATGATTCGACAGTACAAAAATACAGAAAGGTTATGTACAATCCAATTATTAGTCAAATATGCTCTGTTATTATCTGTATATATCACTTCAGTTGTTATATATATGTTCAATAAAAGTTTATTTGCATATTTATTGTATTTTAGTTCCAAAGTCTTTTATTCTGATACTGAACAAAGTGAAAAAACGGCTGTCCCCGTGTCACAACATACTTATGCTCATAAAAACTTAGCATTTAAATATTTTTATCCAGTATTGATCACAATAGTAGTTTAACATTAGCCCTATGTTTCATTTAGGATCAATAAATCAGGATAAATAAAAGTGGGTTTATCAAAATATGACCCCTTTAAAATCACAACCAGTGACTAAAGCAAAGGGCAGACTGGGACTCAGAGAGTATAACGTCCATATTTTGATATTAAAAAAAGGGTCTTTATGTCATATTTAGATTAGATTAGATTAGATTTATTGATCCCACGATAGGAAAGTTCACTGGTCAAGGCAGCAAAAAAATATAATACATGAAAAAAAATGTGCATGCATAAAGATAAAAGATAAACAATATAAAATAATAAAAAGAGTATGAGTAATAAAACTCTAATTACAGCAGAGTGGAACTGCAATATGTTGGACAGTACAGATTTCTACTGTAAAATAATAATAATAATAATAATAATAATAATAATAATAATAATAATAATAATAATAACAATAACAATAATAATAATAATAATAATAATAATAATAATAATAATAAAAGGCCTAAAATGATAATTAATGTTGAGAGTAGAGGGGTTAAAGTAATAATGAAGATGCCAGTGTATTGGATTTTAGAGATATGAACTGAATTTACTGATATGAACTGAATTTAAGCGTATTATTGTTCATAAACTATGTTGACAAAAATATTGAGACACATCATGTCTACAGCTGTAAGATGTCCTGTTCATGATAATTTGACAAATAAATATCAATATTTCCTCAATGTTTAATGGGAGATTTTTCTTCCTCAGTGAGATGTGAAGAAAGTAGATGGTTAGTTGTGGCGGAAAATTATTATTTACAGTCAGAACATGAAAAATATTTTAGGTAGAACATTTAAAATCATAGTCACGGATTAAAAAACAAAAAGAAAAACAAAATCAATGTTGAGAGAAATGAAGTCAAAACCATCTCTGAGGTATTTTGGAAGAAAAGGCAACAATTTAAACCAAACTAACCAATGCAATGATATTTATCACGATATAAAACTATATTGTGACATTTGTCATTATTGTTTTGTATTCCAGACCCCTGTTAGAAAAGAAACACCTGATTTCAACGTGTCCACATACTTTTGTCCACATAGTGTACGCTACCTATGACAAATCATTCACAAATTGTTCTAGAGTAAACGTCAGATGTTGCAATTAAACAAAGATGATGCATGAATGATGGTTCCAAAAATATTAAATATGTACAGGGTGGGGAAGCAAAATGTACAATATTTTGAGGCAGGGATTGAAAGACAGTGTATGACCAATTAGTTTATTGAAAGTCATGATCATTTATTTGCCACAAGAAAATTGACATAATAGAAAATGTTTTTATTCTATGTGTCCTCCTTCTTTCTCAATAACTGCCTTCACACGCTTCCTGAAACTTGTGCAAGTGTTCCTCAAATATTCAGGTGACAACTTCTCCCATTCTTCTTTAATAGTATCTTCCAGACTTTCTCGTAATAGTTTTGCTCATAGTCATTCTCTTCTTTCCATTATAAACAGTCTTTATGGACACTCCAACTATTTTTGAAATCTCCTTTGGTGTGACGAGTGCATTCAGCAAATCACACACTCTTTGACGTTTGCTTTCCTGATTACTCATATGGGCAAAAGTTTGTGAAAAGGTATGGATAATAGTGTTAGGTATGATTATGACATCAATATATGTTTGGTTTCAAAACAATTGATGTAGTGCCTGCTGAGAAAAAACAACTAAATGTTCATTGTAAATTTTGCTTCCCCACCCTGTATACTTATTTATTAACAAATACAGGACAAACCCACTTCAGCGTCACCAGGGGTAAAGGAATGCAGACCTAAGCTGTGGCTCCGCCCACTGCACCTTCTAGACCTGGTTGTTGTTGTTGTTTTGCCTCCACTGTCAGAAGCCCTCACCCCTATCCCTCACCCGCTGCGTATCGACCCTCAGTCAACGCTTGGTAAATGAAAGCAGGCAGCCCATCTCTGCCTGTGCTGAGCTGAGCGCGCATACAATCAGGCCATACGTCGAATGGTTCAAGGAGAGGAAGGAGTGGGATTGGCCTTATCAGAGGAATCACCCACAGATAATGCAGTGGAAGTCTGCACAAAACACAAACGTGAACACAGCGCTGAAACCAACCTGTCACTGTTTGCATTTCATTTGGTTCTGAGTAATATCAGCAATGCAGGGGGAAGGTTTTCAAAGTCTGGAACGGAACCAAACAACATCCAACTAAAATACAGGGTGGGGAAGCAAAATTTACAATATTTTGAGGCAGGGATTGAAAGACAGTGTATGACCAATTAGTTTATCGAAAGTCATGAGAATTTATTTGCCACAAGAAAATTGACATAATAGAAAATGTTTTTATTCTATGTGTCCTCCTTCTTTCTCAATAACTGCCTTCACACGCTTCCTGAAACTTGCGCAAGTGTTCCTCAAATATTCGGGTGACAACTTCACCCATTCTTCTTTAATAGTATCTTTAAGAAAGTCCACATTGCTGTGTGATGTTCTATTGGTAGCATGTTCTAAAACGCCCCAAATAGCAGAATCCAGAGGGTTTAGATCTGGGCTAGAAGGCGGCCATAAACATGATTCCCAAAAATTGCTAAAGTTGGATTTGTTGCTGTTGTCAACAAGTGTTTTGGTGTTCTTGTGTAAGATTTTAACTTCAAATCATATTTTACCGCATTTCTAACGGTCTTGTTGTCTACCCCAAGTTCAATTGTTTTTCTCATGGATTCGGTTGGATCCTTTAGGATTTTGGATTTGAGAGCTTTAATAAAAGCTTTGGTACGTTTTTTGTTGCTTCCTCCACTTCCAGACTTTCTCGTAATAGTTTTGCTCATAGTCATTCTCTTCTTTCCATTATAAACAGTCAATCCTTATATGTTGTAAATATTTCTTCTATCTCTTGTACAGAGTTAGCTTGTTGTATATTTTAGTAGCATTTGTGTGTTAAATATTTTATCTCTGTAGTTTTTGTATATTAGCAGTATTTTGTGTGATATTTTTATATAGTCTATTTACACTTTAAGTGTTTACTGCTAAACGGAAACTATTCTATTCTATTCTATTCTATTCTATTCTATTCTATTTTGCTCTGTTGTATTGTATAGTATTGTATACTATTCTATTCATGATAATAGTTGCTCATTTTGTGATTTATGGTTTAAGATTGAGTTTTGTTGAGAAAAAACAACTAACTGTTCATTGTAAATTTTGCTTCCCCACCCTGTACATAAACTGCTTTAACCCTTAGACCAGTGGTTTCCAATCTTTTTTGGCTCGTGACCCCATTTTAACATCAAACATTTCTGGTGACCCCAGACATTCAAAATGGAGACATTTTTTTTTTTGGCTAAAACAAATTTGTTTTTGATCATGTAATAGTTTGCTATACTATGTTGCAAGTAAATGTTAACTTTAGATGACATTTAGTCTGTAGAATGTATATTATTGTGGACGGATGTAACGATTACCGGTATAATGATAAATCGCGGTAAAATTGCCAATGGTTAGTATTACCGTTCAAATTCTAATTATCATGATAACCGTGTTTGATTACCGCACCTTTCCGGAGACAATGCCTATGTAAAGATCTGCTTTTATGTCAAACATTTGAGTACAGTTTTAATTTATTACAAGTTTAATTTTATATACCTAATATTTGAAACCAATATTCACTTTTGAAGTCTTTGAAAAGGTTCGTTAAGCATCTTTGTGTTATTTATGCAATAAAGTGTATACATTTTTCAAATCGGATTTTATATATTTTTTTGTGTTTTCTGGCCTTTTATGTTGATATAGTAGGTTAAAGTGAAAAAAAAAAAAAAAATAGGCAGTTGATATAAATGAAGTTGTGCTGAAAAAAAAAGATACCAAACATGGGTATAGTAAACATTTTTGTATGTAGTATATAAAAAAGTACTGAAAAATGGCCAAAATAGTCTCAGACCACTAAGGGTTAATATTTGAATGTTTCTGCAACAGAAAGTACATTGTACCAATTATTTTATTTTTGTTTTATTTTTGGTGTTGCTTTTTTAATAATACAATTTGGTTAAACTATTTCAGTGTGTTTAAGTACTTTTTGAACATTTTGAGCACAATTTCAACAATACCACGATAATAATGATAACCGTGATAATTTTGGTCACAATAACCATGATATGAAATTTTCATATCGTTACATCCCTAGTGTAGATTACTGCACAAAGTGAGAATTTGATTTTCCTTGGTCAGGATATGTACAGTCAGTCCAGCTTGGATTTACAAGGCTGACAATTAATACTGAACAAACAAGAACTCAAACTATGAATTATGAAAGAGCTGCAGCATCTGAAACTGACCACAATGAACATTTGACAGATAAACAGAACCACAGTGCTTCAGTTTCAGCTTCACAGTTTGTCAGGTCTTTTATAGACTGGGTTTGTCTCTGTCAGCTCACAATATATTTTTACCTCCACCAAGGAGGTTATGTTTTTGCCGGCGTTGGTTTGTCTGTTTGTCTGTCTGTGTGCAAGATAACTCAAAAAGTTATGGATGGATTTGGATGAAAATTTCAGAAAAAATGTGGATACTGACACAAGGAACAAATGATTAAATTTTGGTGGTGATCTGGGGGGCGCATGGGGGGACCACTGATCTGCCTTGGTGGAGGTCTGTGCTCTCCGAGTGCTTCTAGTTTTTATCAATTACTAGAAATTTCAGGCGACCCCATCTGAATTCCAGGCAACCCCACGAGGGGTCCCGACCCCAAAGTTGGAGTCTGCCTTAGATGCATAAATGGGTCAAAATGACCTGGTGAGGTTGTTTTACTACAACATATTTTTAATGAAAAGTAGTTATTATTTAATATTCCAGGTATTCCTCAAAAAACATGTTATGGAAGTCTCGATATTGGTGACTTTAAGTTTGACCCTTCAAGGTCCTCTGGCATTTTTCTTAGGCCAGAGGTCCAGAATGTTGGTGGTATGACCTTAAAGATCAGATAAACACAGACTGGTTTGAGTCTTTTTTTTTTTTTGTTTGTTTTTTGGTCTGTCCATTTTTATGTAATTTTGTTTTCTTCTGTTGGTGTTCTGTTTGCCCATTTGATACTTGAGTGTTTATGTCGGTGTATTTGTAAGGATGTCACCTGGATGGGGTGGAGGGCAAGTTCACAACTTTTGAAAGAAATGCTTTAATGATGTCAATGTTGTTGATATAGAAAAATGCCAAATAAAATTGTAAAAAGGCAAAAACAAAAAGCGAAAAAAAAAAAAAAAAGAAGCCCAAACTTGTACTTTCCTGAGTCTCAGGAGGTTACATATCTTCTTAATAAAACCATATATTAAAAAATATATATATTATTTCAAAATGCATTCAACTTTATTCTAATTTTGAGCAATAAAATCAATCTTTAAAAAGTCTACTTTATTTTCATAATTCATGCATGAAAGGGTTAATACATTCCTGTTTTAGTCAATAAGTCTATTATTTTATTCAGGTATTACCACAAGAACCACCCCAGTCACTGATGTATACTTTGTATTTCCTGAACATCCCATGGACTAAACACTTCTTCTTCTTCTGTGGGTTCTGGATGGTCGTCCACTGACAGCAGAAGTGTGTGAATGTTTCCACAATGACCACTGTGCCGCCATAAAGTAACACCTTCATTTTTTCTCTGTCCAGCACAAAGCTGGCCTCTTTTCCACTGTAGGTGCTTGGATGTACAAGAGATAACCCTTATCGATTCCCCCATTGGCTTACACTGCTGACGAATGTCTCAAAGGCTTAATTCAAAGAGAGTTCAAAATAAGATTAGTGATTTTTATCACCTGGCTGCAGACGGCAGGAGAGAGAGAGGGAGGAAAGCAGAGACGCTGATAAAACACATCAAAATGAGGAGAAGGCGCTCAAAAGGACAAACCCAGCCTTGGTGGATCACGCCATGCACGGCGCTTCCAGGGAAGCTGTAAATAATGGTCAATGGTTTAATGCCCCAAATGAGTTATTTCTGGCAGCGAACACAGTGTGACTGGAAGAGGAGGAAATCAGAGGAGGTGGAAGAAAGAAAGGAGTCGAAGAGGGAGGGAAAAAAAACAGTGACTGCACAAATCAAGACAAGATCATCTGTGGTTTAAGGTTTTTATCTCAGCAGGCGACTGGACATGAGACGCTCTGAAGGCAGCAGCGTCTTTGTCTTCATCATCATCTTTGTCATTGTCTTCATCATTGCCATTGATGTCTTTGTGGCCGTCTTCGTCATTGCCGTCTTCGTCATTGCCATCATCACCATTGCCATCGTCGTCTTTGTTGTTGTCTTCGTCGTTTCCTTCGTCATTGCCATCATCTTCTTCATTATTGTGTTCACTGTCACCTTCACCGTCATCTTCGTTAGTGCCATCATCTTCTTCGTTATTGTCTTTACCGTCACCTTCACTGTCATCATCGCCATTGCCATTGTTGTCTTCGCTATTGTCTCGATTGTCACCTTCATTGTCATCTTCATCGTCATCTTCGTCATTGCCATCGTTGTCTTCGTTATTGTCTTCATTGTCACCTTCATTGTCACCTTCATTGTCATCTTCGTCATTGCCATCTTCACTGTTGTCTTCATCGTCATTTTTGTCATTGCCATCGTCTCCTTCGTTCTTGTCTTCATTGTCACCTTCATCGTCATCTTCATCGCCATCTTCGTCAGTGCCATCATCTTCTTCATTATTGTCTTCACTGTCACCTTCATTGTCATCTTCGACATTGCAATTATTGTCCCGTTATTGTCTTCATCGTCACCTTCGTCATCGTCATCTTCGTCATTGCTATTGTTGTCTTTGTTATTGTCTTCATGTCACCTTCATTGTCACCTTCATTGTCACCTTCATTACCACCTTCATTGTCATCTTCGTCATTGCCATTGTCGTCATTGCCATCTTCATTGTTGTCTTCATCGTCATTTTTGTCATTGCCATCGTCTTCTTCATTGTTGTCTTCATCGTCACCTTCATCATCATCTTCATCGTCGTCTTCGTCAGTGCCATCATCTTCTTCATTATTGTCTTCACCGTCAGCTTCATTGTCATCTTCGAAATTGCAATTATTGTCCTCGTTATTGTCTTCATTGTCACCTTCATTGTCATCTTCATTGCCATCGTAATCATTGCCATCCTCGTCATTGCCATCTTCATCTTCGTTGTCTCCTTCGTCGTTTTCATCATTGCAATCGTCTCCTTCATTGTTGTCTTCATCGTCACCTTCATCATCATCTTCGTCATTGCCATCGTTGTCTTCGTTGTTGTCTTCATCGTCATCTTCATCATTACCATCGTCATCTTCATCATTGCCATTGTTGTCTTTGTTATTGTCTTCATTGTCACCTTCATCTTCATCATTACCATCGTTGTCTTCGTTGTCGTCTTCGTCATTGTCGTCTTCATCGTAATCGTCTTCATCGTAATCGTCTTCGTCGTCATCATCATGATCATCATCATCATCTTCATCACTGTCTTTGTCAGCGTTTTGTCCAAACATCTTCTCTGACAAAACTACTGGTTTGGTTCATTTTAGATTTTTTACGTATCTTCCTTGAGAGAATGTCTACAAAGTGTGTTCACAGTTTTGAGAATTTAAGATTTTTGCTGTTTTTTTTGTTTGTTTTTTTTTAAACAAATTTTTGAAATATAAAAAAAAATTGCCTTTACTTACGGTATAACGGTCCAAAAATGTATGAAACTACTCAACAGAATGAATGAAAATAAACAAAAATGTTCAACAAAATGAACAAAAATGAGTAAAATAATCAAGAAATTGAAAAGAAAATAATGAACAGAGGTTCTAGTCCTAGTTAACATGTCTTTAACACTTCACCTCAGAACATATGATATTTATTGCATGAATTATCTGATATTTTAAACCAGGTTTCATTCAACACATGTTAGATGTTTCTAGTTGTTTGTGCTGCTTCTTGTCATGGGGTCAGAGGTCACATTAAATGGTGATTTTAACCTTTACCAGTTCAGTGTTTGTGGGTCTTTTAAGGCTGTGTGCATATTTCCTGTATTTTCTTATTGTATCTGAAGAAAGGGAATAAGAAATAAATGTCTGATCATTTCAACCCTGAAAAAACCAACAAAGCTAAACGTGGACTAAGACTTTTTGCAGACGTCTTTAATATAATGGACTGACAATAACATGGATATCACAGAACATCAGACCTTATCATGTCTACGACTGTGGTTCATACAGAAACCCACGGTTATCAGCTTTATAATTGAATCGTGATATCAGATGGATTCTCTTATTATAATTTTTTACTATTTGCACAAAGAGATTTACTCCATCCTGGGTTTGAGTGTGACATTTAAAAAACACAGAATAATTGTAAATGTTAAACTCCACGTATTAAAGTTAAACAGGAATAAATGAGATGATTCCTGACTTTGTCTGTCATATTTGCAAATATAATAGAAAAGTTTCAATAGCAAATAGTAGAGAAATCCTTTAAAGTTCACTTTTTACATCTGAAGTTAAAAAACATAATACATTTATATACGTACTGCATATGCTTTATATATTGAATAAGACTAAACTGCTGGATGTGGTGTTTTTAGATGTGGAACCAACAGAAGAAGCAGGATTTATTCAGTTTTTCATCAGGCAACATAATACACCTAGAGAGTTTAGTATTTTCCTTTGCAAAAATATTTCATAGTATTACTTTCCACAAAACTGCATTATGTATTTTGTGTCATATTTCTGAAACTAAACCAACTAAATATGATGAAACAGAAAAGATCCCATTTCCTCCAATGCACCAATGTTAATGTATTACAATAATACCATGCACAACATCACAAACTGTTCAACAGCAACAAAATAACCTGTAAACTGTAGTACAGTTATTGGATTCATCAGGATCAGATTATGAAAGACTGGTTCAGGAATCATTTAACATGGATCGGACTCCAGAGTCCAGACCTGAACCACACTGAGAGTCTATGGGATGTGATGGAGAAGAGTTTATACAGAGGTCTGACCCTCACATCAAAACATTAACGAAACTACAGACAAAAATAAAGGTAAAGTTTATGACTTCATTATGATAAGATAGATGATAAATGAAGGAAACATATTTGGTTATGAAACTGACACTGAAAGTGAAGAATGGGCAGAACTAGATAAGCCTTTGCTTTTTTCTGTCCCTTGTCTAACTGTGTTTATGAGTTGATTCATATATACATTTACGTTAAATTTATTGTACTTCGTTACTTTTTCTGTGATTAATGACCACTGATCGGTGCATATGTAATTGACTTCTTGATTTTAATGGTTTTTTTTAGTTCTTTTTTTTTCCTTCAAAGTTTGAAACAAATAAACAAAATAAATAAATACACACACACACAATACACACACGCCCTGTTGGCTGCATATGCATTAGCTGTATATAAATGTACATAACATGTGAAAGAACTTTTCTTGGACCCTCATGTGCAGTAATGTGATAACTCATGTCTGGATATATTTTATATATCCTTACAGTTATTTATTACTATTATCACAGTTATTTTTACCAATGACACATATTTCTTGAATCAAGCAACTTAAGTTTCTTTTATGTGCACTTTTGTGTGTATGAATGACAATAAAGTCTTGATTCTATTCTATTCTATTCTATTCTACTATTGTGAAGGCGCTGTGTCATCTATGTCATTTTTCTTTGTTAGCAATTTTTTCAAACGTCTTCTGTGACAAAACTACTGGTCGGATTCATTTTAAATTTTGGTAATGTCTACTGCCACAGTACTGTTGCATGGAATATCAGCTTGTCTGTTTCCACAGAGCCAATCAAATGTTAGCATTTGTACTGTGACAATAAGCAGTCAGGACATGTTGTTGCCTCAGAGCCAATCATGGATACTGTTCCATGAACTCATTGTCCTCTTGTTTCCACAGTACTGTGGTCATATATGGTGTACAGACCACTACCAAATTATATCAATCCACAAAGAGTTTAATATAATTTCAGCCATTCGTCCACATGACAATGGCATTACCGGTGCCCTGAAACAGTATTTTTGGAGAGTGGAAAAGTCTCCCAACACTGCCCTGGTGTTGGCGTATGGATAAGCAAAACACCACTGTATGGAAACAATGACGCCATAGAACCATGTGACCAGAAGAAAACCCCGGACGTAACCTCATGTGCATGTTCACTGCATTCTTCTGTTATTTTATTGTATCCTGCAGCTCTGTCTGTGTTTGTGTGCAGCGCCACATACAGGTGTGGCATATGTATTACACCGTTTGATCCCAGGTTTTCCCGTTTCCACCTGGACGCAGATATTTCTTGAAATGATACGTGTCAGGCCTTTTCCTGTACCTGGATAGGCCCATGGCATGTGTGATGTTTATGTCCACAGTACTGTGTCAGCAGGGTGACAGGTTACCAGTCTACACAGGAAAGAACAGGAGCACTGATGGACTCTGAGGTAATAGACTAGAGCTGCAACCGATTAATCGACTCGGTGCTTGAAGTCAAAGCAAAAAGTCCCAATTTGATTAATCAACTCGAATTGATTGAAGGGAGATATTCTACTGCAATTTTCCTGAATTGAAGCTTCTTTGTGCGTCACGATAAGCATCCGTGTGAAACACAACAGTGGAACCAATGTTTAACAGCAGAGAAATGAACAAAACAAAGCTGTGATTCAGGAGAATTGTGGTTGAACGATTTTTTTGGATCACTTTGAGTCGATTAATCGGCTGCGGCTCTATAATAGACTGATGAGAAAGGTAGTCCCACCGTACTGTGGACACAGACACTTCAGTAAATGTTATATGTAACTTTGTCCATCGTCCAAATGGGTCACATCTGATGACCATGAAAAGATGACAAACTGAATTTTACACCAATTATTTACATGTATTGATAGGATTAATGGATCAATAGGCATTAAACAGTTTAGATCAGTAGAGGCATTTGGTCGCTGGTGGATGTTTGGGTCTTTATGGGTTAAAAACCGGTCCCTTTGGGTCATTCTGTCGGAGGTTGTTACTAGAGGTTGTCTGTTTAAACCCATGGGTGTCACTGGATCCAGGAGACCGTCCACAACAATGCGTGGTCCTACTAACCCCCTTCCTGTCCATCCAGATGCTGCAGCTCAGATTATATCCCTGACATATGTGCCACCAGTCTATCTATAGTACATTTAATGGCTCTGATCTCCAGTCAAGTTGGACGTCAATCACGATGCCATCTGGTGGAACCCAATACGAGGCTCACCAGCAAGGTCTTATCCAAGGGCTCAGCCTGATCCACATCACCCCATTAATCTGGATCAAAATATTAGAGGCATCATGGCTGACAGCCTTTAATCATTCTGATGTGCTGTTAAAACGAGCCTCCCTCCTCGCTGACGCCACGGGCGGCTTTAGGAAAAAAAAAAAAAAAAAACAGCGGCGTCTGCTTTTTTTTTTTTTTTTTTTTTTTTTTGCTGCTTCTTAGTCTGAGCAGGTCTGACAGATGTGGTCCACGCCAGTCAAATATTTATGCAGGACAGGATCACCTACCGTAGAAGGAGAGCTTTCCTTTGACCGTGTTCATTCCCCTGGAGTTTTCCGCCACACACTCGTACGTGCCGGCGTCCTCCTGCTGAAAATATGGGATTTCCAAGATGCCGCTGGCCTTCCTCATGTCCACTTTTCTGGGGAACGGTACTCCGTCCGTTCTCCTCCAGTTTATAGACGGGACCGGGCTGTGAGATCAGACACAACAGTCAAATACATCCACACAAGGACTGGTTTTACAGGAGTATTTCCAGTTTTTGAAGCTTTTAATGCAAATATTGTGGTTTTTTTTAGTCCAGACACCTTTAGTCAAATTTCACATCATAATGTTTCATCCACATCCTATTTAGTTATTTTACACCTACCACTATAACAGGCCTTGATATCTTAATGTTGTTTTTTTTTTTGCAATAAAAGTGTCTTTTTTTTTTTCATTTTGTTTTTATTGGAAAAGGTGACAAGATATCTTCAGCATTACCATTCATACATATTTTATCTATTAGAGTCCTTTTCATATTTCTTATTTTATACATACAAAAGTGTAAAAAAACAAAACAAAAACAAACAAAAAAAACCCCATATGAATGGGTGCTTACAGTTTTAGTATTTCTCACATAAAAAAAACAATCATAGCGTTACAATACTTCTGGGTTCTATAAACATTACACATGTTCATGCAGAAAAACATAAAACAAAGAAAATATACAGGGTGATGATAAAAAAGAGGACATTTTTAGAGGAATGACACAAATTCTGGGCGGCCATCCATTTGTCACAAATATGATAAAATGTATCCCTCTGAATTCAAAAACAAAAACCAAACCAAACAAAAACAAAAAGCTAGACACACCCACGCGCACCCACAAAAAAGAAAAAAAAAAAAAAAAAAAAAAGGGGGGGGGGGGGGTCCATTAATCACAAAGAAAAAGAAGGAAGTGATTCAAAAAAAGTTAAGAAGGGCTGCCATTTATTATAGAACTTAGAAGGGATGGCTTTCAAAGAAAACGTCTTTTTTTTGCCCATGTAGAAATACTTTCTTACTTATTGGTCTTTGCTCAGTCAGAGAGGTTGGACCAGTGCTTCTCCTTTTACCACATTATTGCTATATTTTCGAAAAAGTATCTGTACTTCTACTTGAGTAAAGAACAAGTTGTCGTTCTTCATTTTACATCTCACATTTCATTCAGTGGGAAAATGGAAAAGGTAAAAACTGCCTTTTCCCTTTTCCATTGCCATTTTCACTTAAAGCTTAAAAGGACTACCATTATAACTGGCCCAGGTTCCTGTTTTTTTGCAATAAAAATGTATTTTTTTAACAATTCTTTTTGCACCTTTTTTTTTTTTTTTTTAGGAAGAACTTCACTTTCAATATCTGTCCATTAATTATCATTGTTACATGTAATAAATGCTTAAAACGGTGTATAACAGCAAAAAATTAAATATATATAAAAAAAGAACATTAATTTTTTCAGCATATTTATTATTAAAAAAAAAAAACTATTGTAAATGTTCATAATGAAATTTTATGAGATTAAAGAAATAAGCTTTCAACTATTTTACAACTATTTTAGTTAATAAGCTCTTTAAAAAAAAACCTACTGGATTTTTTTTCTTCTGACTTTAAAGATAAAAGCTTCACACAAGATACCAATGCTTCATACGCTTCTTTTTTTTTTTTTTTTTCTTTAAATAAATGTCCTGCATCGCTGTAGATTAAACAACCAGCAGAACACCGAGAAGCTAAATGAGCTCAAACTTATATATCTGTAACAGTGAAATTCAACATACACATGAATATAGCAGCATAATTATTTAAATGATTTTACTGCACAATGACTCCTTCCACTTTCACACTTTAAGTACATATTTAATCTTTCAGTATTTTTAGCTGCTGAACTTAATGCTATGGTATTAACAGAATACTTCAGTATCAGATCTGAATCCTTCTACACCACTAAGTACAGACAAGTACAAGTTTCCAAAGGCCTATATTTTGTGCTGTGTTACTAAAGGTGATTTTTAAAAAAAATGAAATATCAAGCATCACTGTAGATCAAACAACTGACAGAACATAGAGAAGCTAAATAAAATAAGGTAAGATATGTAAGGTAAGGTATAAGTAAGGTAAAACAAGGTAAGATAAGGTAAAGAAGGCAATGTAAGGTATGATAGATAAGATAAGATATGATTAAAAAAGGTAAAATAAGGTAAAATGAGGGAAGATAGATAAGTTCATATAAGATAAAATAAAATAAGGTAAAATAAGACAACACAAGATAAGATAAAGTAAGGTAAGATAAGATAAGGTAAGATGAGATAAGGTAAAGTAAGTTAAAATAAGTTAAGATAAGGTAAGATGGATAAGATAAGATAAGGTAAGATAAGATAAGATAAGATAAGATAAGATAAGATAAGATAAGATAAGATAAGATAAGATAAGATAAGATAAGATAAAGTAAGGTAAAATAAAGGAAGATAGATAAGGTAAGATCATATAAGATATAATAGGGTAAAATAAGATAAGATAAAGTAAGGTAAGATGAGATGAGATGAGATAAGGTAAAGTAAGTTAAAATAAGGTAAGATAAGATAAGGTAAAGTAAAGTAAGGTAAATTAAGATAAGATAGATGAGGTAAGGTAAAATATGGTAAAGTAAGTTAAAATAAGATAAGATAAGATAAAATAAGGTAAAGTAAGGTAAAAAAATAAGGGAAGATAGATTAGGTAAGATCATATAAGATAAAATAAGGTAAAATAAGATAAGATAAAGTAAGGTAAGTTAAGGTAAGATGAGATAAGGTAAACTAAGTTGAAATAAGTTAAGATAAGATAAGGTAAAGTAAGGTTGATAAGGTAAGGTAAAATAAGGTAAAATAAGGGAAGATAGACAAGATAAGGTAAGATAAGGTCAGATAAGATAAGATAAAGTAAGTTTAAATAAGGTAAGATAGATAAGATAAAATAGGGTAAAATAAGGGGAAGATAGATAAGGTAAGATCAAATAAGATAAGATAAGATGAGATAAGATAAGATAAGATAAGATAAGATAAGATAAGATAAGATAAGATAAGATAAGATAAGATAAGATAAGATAAGATAAGATAAGATAAGATAAAAGAAAAAAAACAGAGGTATGTAGAGAAAGTTGGTATTTATACAGATATTTACATAAATGTAGAATTAGACTGAAAGTTAATAAATAAACCACCAGATCTAGTTGTAAGAAAAGTAACCTGGGTCATTTTACTGCACAATGACTCCTTCTGCTGTCACACTTTAAGTACATATTTCCTCCCTCAGTATTTTTAGCTGCTGAACTTAATGATATGGTATTAACAGGATACTATACAGTATCAGATCTGAATCCTTCTGCACCGCTAAATACAGACAAGTACAAGTTTCCAAAGGCCTATATTTTGTGTTGTGTTACTAAAGGTGTTTTTTTTCTTTTTTTTTCGTGTACACTCCGACTCCCTCTAATTTTTTAGTGTGTGCAGCCGAGCTGAAAACACACGAGGGTTGCAGCAAAGTGGTGAAACACATGAATAAAATATCCTGGTGCTTTTCTAGTAACATTTTTTTTTCTTTTATATGCTAGTGAGCCTGTCTGAGAGTGCGCTTACTTTCCCAGAGCGAAACATTCCAGCTTTACTGTGGATCCTTTGGCAACGTGAACAACTTCTGGAAACTGAACCTCAATCTTTGGCTCGTACTCTCCCATCACACCTGAAAAACAAAACGTGAATATGTGTTAGCGGCAAAAAAAGTGCATTTTTGATCTGTTGCCTGAGTTAAACAACTCGGGCAAAAACTAAATAATAAAGCACTGTTTTTGTTTTTTTTTTTTTTTTTTTTTATTTGTTTGTTTGTGCCGTTACAACACAACCACTGAAAAGCCCTTTTACTATAAGCTGAAATGCATGTTTTTTTTTTGTTTTTTTTTTTATAACTTCCAACATTTTGCAATCCGAGCTACAGAAACACACTCTGCTCTCAGCGCTGTCACAGAAAGCGTTGAAAATAATGAGAAAGAAAAAAAAAAAAGAAGCCAAACACAGCACTCCAGTGGACACACACAAAACACTGATGTTGAATGGGGAAAACAACTTTGAGGATCCGTAGACGTTTGAGCTTCTACATCTAGATGAGTTTCATGTTGTTGTAGTGCTACGCTAACAGCTACCAACCAGAAAATGGGCCTGTCAAATCCCCCTGGGTACTGCCACTGTGTCTACAAAGCATCCCATTCACTGTCACTGGATTAAAATATTGCTGCTGTGCATGTTAAAAACCTTTGGATAAAGAAGCGGACGGGAAAACGCCAGCGTTCAGAGAGATTTATTCATAATTTAACCCTTAAAGACCCAAAGCTACTTTTGTGGCAGTACCAAAATAGTTGTTTTTTCTCTGCATTTACCTTAAGCGATTTATCACCATTTTTTATAATATTATCCTCTATAGCAGTGGTTTTCAACCTTGGGGTCAGGTCCCCATGTGGAGTCGCCTGGAATTCAAATGGGGTCGCCTGAAATTTCTAGCAATTGATAAAAATAAAAATAAAAACCTTACTAATAAAAATATGTGGTGAGTTAACAGAGAAAATCCCAATACATAAAAGACATGACAAACTGTGAAGCTGAAACTGAAGCACTGTGGTTCTGTTTATCTGTCAAATGTTCATTGTGGTCGGTTTCAGATGCTGCAGCTCTTTCATAATTCATAGTTTGCGTTCTTGTTTGTTCAGTATTTAATTGTCAGCCTTGTAAATCCAAGATGGACTGACTGTACATATGCTGACCAAGGAAAATCAAATTCTCACTTTGTGCAGTAATCTACACCTGGATTTTCTGCCTCTGTCCAGAATAATATACATTATATAGACTACATGTTTTCTAAAATTAACGTTTATTTGCAACATAGTATAGCAAACTATTACATGATCAAAAACAAATTAACTTTAGCAAAAAAAACAGTCTCCGTTTTGAATGTCTGGGGTCACCAGAAAATTATTTTGTTAAAATGGGGTCACGGGCCAAAAAACATTGGAAACCACTGCTTTATAGTTTGCTTTTTTTCAGTGTAAATCGGGTATTCTACTGTATTTAACTCACTGATCATGTAGATGTTCCTTAAAGCTCAGATTACAGTTGAGGGTTATTATATCAGAAACAGAGAAAACTGAAGAAAAAGTGACTTTTCAGCAGAAATATCAAGAACTAAGCATAAACCAAATGTGTCCATCCACTGTCACTGATCCAACTTATTGGGTTTTATTGGTGAATTAATGTTGTAGAAGATGGCATTTCAGTGGCGGAAATACATTCATAGGAAGTCCATAATTATGAGATAAAAAACTGAAATTATGAGACAAAAATTTAAAAATATGAGAAAAAAAGTCATAATTATGAGATAAGAAGTCAAAATTATGAGCTAAAAACTCAAAATTATGAGATAAAAAGCCCTAATTATGAGATAAAAAGTCGAAATTATATGATAAAAAGCCATAATTATGCTAAAAAGTCAAAATTATGATATAAAAAATCATAATTATGAGATAAGAAGTCAAAATTTATGAGATAAAAAGCTATACTTATGAGATAAAAAGTCGAAATTATAAGATAAAAAGCCATAACCTGTGATAAAAAGACAAAATGAGATTAAAAAAATCATAATTATGAGATAAGAAGTCGAAATTTATAAGATAAAAAGCCATAATTATGATTAAAAGACAAAATAATGAGATAAAAAAATCATAATTATGAGATAAGAAAGTCGAAATTATGAGACAAAAAGCCATAATTATGAGATAAAAGTCAAAATTATAAGATTTACAATGCCGTAATTATGATTAAAAAACTCAAAAGGATAAGATTAAAAAAAAAAATCATAATTATGAGATCAGAAGTCAAATAATGCTCCTGTGGCCAGGGGCAAACAATTCTCAGCAGGGGTATTTCCCTGGCACAACACTGGATACCGACCCTTGACCCCCCCCCCCCCCCTCCCCAAACGTCCATATCTCTGGATCTGCCACTGTAACGATCCTCCACTGTAATATTGCTGCTAAAACCCTGTGGATAACAGAGCTGCTGCTGGTAAAACGCTGTCTTTCCGGCGTCCCCACTTCAGGAGAGACTTATTCATAATTTAAAGTGGAATGTCGAACATCGGCGGAACAGCACGTGCCCGGTTTTGTTCCTCCCCTGAAATGACACCCAGGTGAAATACATCAATGAATGTGTAATTTGCGCGTGCTTTCGTTTCTCCCAGCAGCCCTCGCTCTCAGCCCGGGAGCACAATCATGGGCGCTTTAAGCCCCTCTCACCCACCGCTGTAACAATAGGTTTCCCCCCGTTGCTGTAATTCAAGTCTGTGTTGCACAAATAGCTGTGGAGATGGAGGAAACAGGCCAATTTCATCTTGTTGATTTGGTGAGGCATGTGTTATCAGGACGGTTCCCTGAGTGACTGTGAAAGCTCATTCAGATCCTTATCACAACTGTCTCATACTGGGATGTAACCACGGCGCTATCGCCACGGTAAAGCAGACAGGTGGAAGTGGACGGGTAATTGTCTCATACCATAACCTTTTGTAGGGGACACCTGTTTAATGTGCCCACTCCCCCCACCATACACCACCGCCCCACCCCCACCCCCCCCCCCTGCTGTGACGCCATGTTCCCTCAGCCTCAGTGAAATAAGGAAATAACGGAAAAGGAAAGGACTGGACTGTTTGGATTGGAATTACCTGAAGAGATGATGTAAAATCAAACTGGCTAGAGCTAGCAAAGTTAGCATTGTATCACTGTTTTTACATATCGTTAGCCTGTTAGCATAAATGCCCAAATCCTATTTTGGGCCAAATTGTGACATCTGCATAAATGAAGCTGAAGAATTAAGAGTAAAGTTACACAGATATCACAATTTGGCCAAAAATATGACTTAAGCACTTTCATAGGAATCTATAGTCCTTAGAAATGTGAAAATATTTACTTAAAATGTATAATTGCATGTTACAGAGAATGACAAAGTTGAGATTTTATCTATCATGAACTTCTAAAATGCTACATTTGGCCACTCATTACACAAAAACTAATCGTCATATTCATTAGAAATTTTATGTGCTATATCTTGGCTACGTAGGGAATATATATATAGTTCCAAAGTTAGGACCATTTGAAGTAGGTAGGGGGTACCCTAAAATTGCAACCAAAATTAAGACTGGAAATTTTTGGCTATTTTCAGGCTTCTATAACTTCTGAACAACAAGAGCTAGAGGTCTGAAATTTTCAGAATCATTTCATAGGAATCTATGGTCCTAAGAAACGTGAAAATATTTACTTAAAATGTATAATTGCATGTTACAGAGAATGACAAAGTTCAGATTTTATCCATTGTGAACTTCTAAAATGCTACTTTTGGTCGCTCATTACACAAAAACTATACATTATATTCATTAGAAATGTTCTGTGCTATATTTTGGCGACATAGGGAATGGATCTGTGTAAAATGAAGGTCCTATGTTATGTTATGTATCATATATGAACAGCTGAAAATCAAAAATATCTGTCCGACCTTTGGATTCAAAGGTCAATGTGGGATAGGTAGGATCACAAAATCAAAGACCCCATGTGAAAGGACAGGAATTGTCCTAAATTTTGACACCAAGCACAACTTGCTTCTATAAATCCTTCTATGTTAAATGTTCAAATTAAATATGGATGTTTTCGCCCTCATATTTTAGCCTTTTTTTTTTTTTTTTTAGCATATTTTATATTAAGATTTTTTTCCTTAATTCAAGCTTTTTTTTTACTTAATTTAAGATTTTTTTTTGCTTAATTCAAGACTTTTTCTACTTAATTGAAGATTTTTTTTTGCTTAATTCAAGATTTTTTCCCTAATTCAAGCTAATTTTTTTTTTTTGTTGCTCAATTCAAGATTTTTTTGCTAAATATAAGATTTTATTGCTTAATTCAATATTTTTTCCTTAATTCAAGCTAAATTATTATTATTATTATTATTTTTTTGCTTAATTCAGTTCAAAAGTGTGGAATTTTGCACTTTGTAAATTCATCCCAGGGGCCGGATTGGAACCTTTGGCGGGCCGCATTTGGCCCCCGGGCCACATGTTTGACACCCCTGGAATAGATAGTCCACACTTTAGACGAGCTCACACCATATACTTAATTAATGAGTAGTAAGTGCTTTATAACTACCTGAAATAATGAATTCCTGTGTTAATAACTGTTTATAAGACATCTACTGGAAAATAAATGTGTGAGTTCGTATAAAATACCCACTAAAATATTCACTAACCATTAGTACATGTCTGAATAGTGCATAATAGAATAATTGCTTCTATAAATCTTATATTTTAGCCATTTATGGCTAAAATATAAGATTTATAGAAGCAAGTTGTGCTTGGTGTCAAAATTTAGGACAATTCCTGTCCTTTCACACGGCGTCTTTTATTTTGTGGTCCTACCTATCCCACATGCTGATATTGACCTTTGAATCCGAAGGTCGGACAAATATTTTTGATTTTCAGCTGTTCATACATCATACATAGCATAACATAGGACCTTCATTTTACACAGATCCTTCCCTACGTCACCAAGATATAGCACATAAAATTTCTAATGAATATGATGTATAGTTTTTGTGTAATGAGTGGCCAAATGTAGCATTTTAGAAGTTTGCGATGGATAAAATCTCAACTTTGTCATTCTCTGTAACATGCAATTATAAATTTTAAGTAAATATTTTCTTTTTATTTTTTTTAATTCTTTTTTTTTTATTATTTCAAATTATACATTTACACAAACATGTACCTATACACAGGAAACTACACAGACACAACATATACAAACAAACCATACAACAAACATACCACCCCCCCCCAAAAAAAAAACGAAAAAAAAAAAGCAACAAGATAAATAACGTTATCAACTCCTCTTTACAATACTCAGGGCTGAGTCAATACAGTGCAAACCAACAACACATTTCTCCATCAAAAGGAAGTAGGTGACAGCAGGACACTCTTGTTGACAGTAGAGAAAAAGGATTCCATTGTTGATAAAACAATTAATTTGTCCACGAACAGAAAACTAATCTTTTCCAACTTTAAAAAGAAAAGTAAATCATGCACCCATTGCACAAAAGTGGGTGGCAGAGGTTCCTTCCACTTAAACAGAATCATACGACGAGCCAATATGTAC